>NC_084622.1:28736043-28836043 GCF_033978795.1 Nerophis ophidion
ATTTTTATAAAACAACATTTGTAAAGGTATGTAAAAATTACAGTTATTAATATTTGCAGAAGATACAACTGTGTTTTGTTCAGGAGAGAACACATAGAAGCTAATATAAATAATCCATCCATCCATTTTCTACCGCTTATTCCCTTTTGGGGTTGCGGAGGGGTGCTGGTGCCTATCTCAATAATAACGGTAGAAATTAAAAAATTAAAAAGTTGGTTTGCAAAAATAGACTATCCTTGAACCTCAGTAAAACTAAAATAATGCTGTTCAGTAACAATAGAAGAGAAAGTCAAAAAACAATACAACTAGACGGAGTAGATATTGAAAGAGTACCGTAAATTAAAACACATTTTTTATTTTAATAATGGAAGATAAAATGAACTGCAAACCTCATATTAACATATACAATATGTTAATATGAGGTAGGCTATTAGGGATACACAATAGGGTATCCCTAATACCCTACTGTACAAAACTACCCTTCGAGTGCAATACGTCCGACACAGACTGTATTTATTACTTTGGTACTCTTGTCTTGTTCTGTATATTGTACAGTATTTTGTATTTCTATAGTGTTTTGTTTATTGTACAGGATTGCTTAATATTTTTATTGGATAGTAGTCTGTTTATTTCAATTGTTAGTTTTTTTCCTTTATTTCCTCTAGTGTTATTTATTTCACCCCATATTTGTTCCAACCACCGCACTTTAAATTGGAGTCTTTAATCTGGTTATATGCAATGAACATAAAGTCCATTCTATTCTATTCTATTCTATATAAGGTAGCAATCAATTTTTCAATAATGAATAAAGCAAAATAAGTATGTATATTCTTTACTGCTTGCTAGTGTAACAATATCTGAGTTACGGTGTAGAAATATGGGGAAATAACTACAAAATTATGCTTCAGTCCCTAACCATGTTACAAAAGAGGTCAGCTAGAATAATACCCAATGTTGGACATAGAGAATATTCAAACCCTTTATTGAATCCTAATTATTGAAATTCCACAATATAGTGAATTTGCTTTGTGCATAATTTTGCTGTTTGCAAAGTATTATCTTCTACCCAATAATGCAAAACAATTCTTCTCAACAAAAGAGGAGAACTCTAACCTCAGAGAACAATGTAACGTAATACATTTGTATGCACGTACAACACCTTTAGTATATCAGTGGAAGGAAATTATGGAACGGATTAAGTAACGAATTCAAACAATGTGCTAATATGATCCAGTTTAAGATACTGTTCAAACTCAAAGCGTTTACAAAGTAGAAGGAATAAGAATCATGATACACATTTATAATCTTATTCATCTCACCATATGAAATACAACTTACTTCGCTATTTCTTATTTATCCATTCATCCATTTTCTACCACATCTCCCTTTCATTATTTATTTTTAGAATCATATTACTTATAGAGTAAATTGTAAAGAAATTGAGAACAGGAAGTAAAAGGGGGTAGGATTAATTAAGATCTGCTTCTTCCTATTCCTTTTTGAATATGTTGAAAAGAGAAACTGGAAATTGTGATGTATCATGTTGTAATTGTATGCATGTTTGAAAAATACATGAACCATAGCGAAAAAGTAGGAGCTTACTCACAACAGTGCAGATTACAATGGCATACTCGCGAAAAGCATTTTAGATACATTTCTAACGGAGATATCCGCTGACGTCACACTTGGGGAAAACGTCAATAATGGGACAAATTCCAAACAGTTGGTTTGGAGGAAGTATGAAGGAAGGCAAGATTGTTGTATAAATATCTCTGCCATGGTTTAGTTTCAAGTGTCAGGACTTATGCAGATCCCAAATACATGAAAACAGTTATGAATAGGTATGAAACATTGGTTTTGTCCCTTTTAAAATTGAAAAAGACAAGACAGTGAGGTGAAACGTTTGCAATGTCAAACGGAGCTGGCATTTTACAATCTCACTACATTGATGATGCGTCACATTACCAGAAAGCAGCCTAAATATTTAAGAGCAGCAGACAATCAGAAACAAGGTATATGTATATTTCAGTAGCTAACGCCATCTTATATGTTTGACTTGCATAATGAATGTTGTATTGAAACACGTGAGGACAAGTCAGCATCTCCAGTTTGTATGTTAATGCTAATGAGTTGTTTGTCCCAAAATCAACATCCCTCCTCCAATTAATACCTTTTAAAATGGGTTTGGTTTAAGTTGTCAGATACACGGACAGTCAATTTATCATACCTTACAGAATTATTTTTGTTTAGTTTGATTCTTTATCATCTATTACCTTGGGTATTTTTTGTACTTTATAACTTTCAATGTTATGTGGATTAATAGGAAGAAACACTAAAGGTCATTGGGAAAAAAAAAAATTGTTTTCAATTATAATCCCTAAAAGACGCATTGACGCTAGTTCGTACAAATTAATCGATAGATTAGTCAATTGTTAAAACATGCTAGCTGCAGCCCTATTTCCAATTGTTCAGAAAGACACTGCAAAGTTGTCAATACTTGATATTATTATTCCAAGTTTATTATATCCACATAGTTTCTCAGTCATTCCCATCACCCAAAAGACCAACACAAGCTAGGAGTTGTCAGAACCAACAGAACAGATCCCTACCAACGAAGACAGAAGACCGACGTAGCATACACCGATAGCAGGTTCACAACACCCGACTGAGAGAATTAAAAACCAGGCAGAATTTAGTAGTCCTTTATGTGGTCGGTTTGTCAAAGAGACTCAGAAGATTTTTTTTCCCCAAACATTTGATTGCAAAACCTTTCACGACCAACCCAAATAACTTTTATCCGCAGCTTTCACTGATTTGGAACTCTAAAAAGCAAACCAGGGCATTGTTGTTTTTTTTCACCGATATTCATCTAATATGGAAGTGGCCATGCACAAGGCGGGACTGGACCTAGACATTAAAGGCTTTTACACACTATAACTCTTGTAACCCACTCTGGTGTTCCCCACGTTAGGTGCGAGATGTGTAGCTGCTTTTTTCCCCCATCAGAGTTCAGCAGCTACTGTGGTGTTTATGGCAAAGCAGAATTAGGTACAGCTGCCATCACACAAGCTAATGGTCGACATTAAAACCTAAGGCATCAGGCATATGAACAAAAACAGGATCTTATAGCTCAGTTACAGCTCATGTTATTCTATTGTGTGTTATACGTTTTATGTCGCATGATTGCACCAAGTAAAATTCCTAGTTTGTGAAACCGTTCTCAAACAATGGCAATAATAACTATTGTAATTCTGATTCTAATACTGATTTACAGCTGAAGACGCCTTTCGGATTAAAGGTGATTTCTTCAACAAAATGTCGTCCAGCTTCCTCAATTCAATTTCGGTGGATTATAATACAGTATATTGAAATGTTCACCTATGATGTCCACCAAATGAAGGTGAAGTTTCCTCTCCAGCACATTTAGTGTCGCCCTCAGGGGGTCCTGGATGTCCATGATGAGCGTCAGTTTCTGCTTTGTATCGTGCGAGAAAGCCAGCCACATTGTCCCATACTCTTCTGTGGACAGCGCCAAAGGTCTGGATGCAACATACATACACATAAGCAAATAGCGGTACAAATTGCTCCATTTGAGAACATAGCAAGTGTGTCACCTGATGAATGCGGTAAGAGGGAATTTACAAGAGAAAGGAGTCGTGTGAGGAGTCCCATTCGCCGTGTGGAAAGAAACCAGTCCTGATGCAACAAAATGAACTAAAGGCCTCTTGACAGTTAAGGAGTATTGATAAACTTCCACATGGCGGCTCTTCACCTCCTCTACTGGACTCTCAGACATACAGGACACCTGAAAAATATTGGAGTCGTATTAGTGATTTTCTTAATAAAAAAAAAAAAAGTCACTCATAATAAAAAAAATAGTGTGCAGTGTGTCAGCAACAGGTACGCTGTCAGTTTTTCAGCAAATATTGAGATCTTAGGAGGGAAACTATTAATAATATGATCCATGGTATCTTAGAAAACAATAGCGCTTTTGCTGATTTCAGGGAAAATGGGAAAATCGGCCATCCATAAAAAAAAAGTGCCCTGGCTGTTTTTCCAAGTACCTTCAAGCATGCAGATGGTAACAAGAATGGCTTTACCACATATTATGAAAAGAGATTAATTACTGTTTTGCATGTTAAGTGGTGGAAGTACAAGTATATTGAGCTCGTCTGCCATGTTTTTTGTTTGTTTTACATCTTGTGTTTTGACATCTTGAGTACTGACTGAGTATACCCTTCTTTGCCAAATGAAGTACAAGAATTAGTGCTGTCAATCCAATTTTTAAATCAGAACATGATTAATGCGAATTTTTGTGTGATTAATCACATGAATTAAATAAAGCGTTAACTTTGACAGCCCTAATAAGAATACAATTTAAAACAATAAATATAAGAAAACAATGTGATTGCTGTAATGTCATGGAGTTCTCAAAGTTCTCAATTGGTTTCTTTCTTGGGCTTGTTGGGTTGTGGTGACATGTGAGCATTCACATCCTAGTGCTTATTTACCTCAACTTCTTCCGAGTCCAGCTGCACAACTAACCGCTGCACAGGAGAGGCAGAGGTGTTGGATATGAAAACAACAAGAACCAAACAGTCTTCTTTGTACACATGGCAGGCAGAGAGATCCACACAGTGGCTGGAACACAGGGGAGTGATTTCGGAATAGTTCGCTCCGATACAGTCAGCAGGGAGGTATGAGGCGAGACACATGTGTTTAGTTCTGAATGGTTCTTCGGTCTCAACAGAATCAGCAGCTACAAGGCCGTTATCCCTGATGAGACAAGTCTCGGGTCTCTTCATGTCGCTCTCAGGCCGCTCGTTGTCTATAAGAGCAATACCCTTAGCAGCGGCAGAACCAAAAGAGGTTTGGGATGTCTGTCTGGATGAGGGCAAAGATGCTTCAGGGTCTACGTTTGAATCCAGCAGAATGTTACACAGGAGGTTATCCACGCTGTTGGATGTTTGCTTGCTGACCTCGGAGGATGTGACCTCCCCTTTGGTTTTTCTGCTGAACCTCTTGGGCGTCAGCTCTGACTTTCCCATCTGTTTAAAGATGTATCAAAACAATATGATTATGCATCTAATGTGTATCATGTTATGTTACTGTTGTTACTGCATCATACTGAGCCCAACACTGGTAAATGAAAGTACCATGCCTATCTTCTCACCAAGGACACGGACGTTTGGGAGCTCAGGCCAACAAACAGCGAAGAAGCCAGCTGCTGTTTCTCTTGACTGGCAGCAAGAGTTGCCGGTGGGGTCTGGCTCTGTGAGATGCTGGTCCCACCCACTTGGTCCGCTGAATGGACCAGAGTGTGTGCCTCAACCTGAGCAGGTTCCTCTACAGGATCTCTCTGGGCCAGGTAGCCCTCCTTTCCCCATACTCGCTTGACTTTTTCCAGCTTTAGAGTTGTGCTGCTGAAACAGAGAGCCAAAGTAGAGCTGCGTCACTATTAATGGCCGTAACATTAAGACAACTTCAAATGAGATCCATCAAACATTTTTGCTTGATTGACACTGTCTGATAAGTATCCATTTAACAAAACTGTAGTTGGAATTTGCAGTTATGTAAAGCAGAGTTCACACACCCTCCTTTGAGTGAGAGATCAGAGCTGTCACCAGACAGACCAGAACTCGTTGAGGGCAGAGTGGGCGATTGTCTGTCACCTAGGCTGCATGAAGACATGCTCATAGGTAACTGCAGGCCGTAGGGCTCCAGGCTTAAAGCTGAGGAGGAAAAACAAACACACAATCAAAACAAAGCTGTTTTATTGCTGCCAAATTATATCATAGGTGAGATTCACTGAACCTTTTTCCTGGGCAAGATCATCCTGACGTTGATGAGGAGGTTTGTAAGGAGCAGCGCCAGCAGCCAGCGCATCTGACACAAATGCATCCAGAAATGACAGAGAGGAATCTACCTGGAAACAAAGGTAATGCTGGTTCTAGCCTTAAATCATTTAATAAATCAACTTATATTTGACCTCATAAAACCAAACAATGCTCGGTAATAAGTAACAGCAGTGGGAGTAAATCAATGCATTGTACATCTCAAGTCTTAAATCCCAAAGCAAGTCTCAAGACACGACTGGTCAAGTCAAGTCTCGAGGCACCAACCAGGTATTTTTGAGTCCTTACAAGTCATTAGCATGGTTAAAGGGGCCCTACTATGCAAAATCCACTTGTCTTACCTGTTGGTACCTGTTTTTGTGTATTTGGGTTCCATGTACGTCCCGAAAATTTAAAAACAACCAATGGAGGCATGGCGGGGATACTTATAAAACAATTTTGCCTCCTTCCTAACGAGCCGTTTGTAATTTAACACTTTAGTGATGTATTAATCGTGAGCTGATATGGCCATTTATGGTAGAGACTTACCCGAAAAGCTTTGTGAGTGGACGCCATATTCAGCCAGTTGTTGTCCAAAGTTTTAGTCAATAAGTTCATTGATATTCTCTATCCAATCGTCGTGGGGCAGACTGGCTCGTACATGAACATGGATGCTAAAGGACTTAAAATTTACATCTGTCAGTACTCAATATGAAAGCGCTAAAAACTAAAACATGGCTAATTAGGAGAGAACACAGTCAAAAGAAGGTTGGCCCACAGGAGGATTTTGGTGCGTAATTTAAGACAGCCCAAAAAACGCACATTATGAAAGCAGGCTTGACGATGGTTTATAAAACAAAAACTAGGCAATTTTTTTAACTAAGCATCACCATTAAGTGATATGTAGACCACTAGGAAGTGAAGAAAATATTACAATATGACAAGCGATAGAAAATTAATGGATGGATGGATGGATGGACCCGTTTAGGTCATTACTGGAGCTAGAAAAATATCCCATTTATGTAAACCATTATTTGATTTACTATATTTAACATATATATCTAATGTTTTTTATTTAAATGACATTCTTAATCATAATTAATCACCAGTGAAATAGCTTTAAGTGAGAACTTCTTATTGCTCTTGCTTTAACCTCATAGTTCAAGTGAAGACTCAGACGGGGGAGTCATTCCTCATTGACGGGTTAACATAAACAATAAGGCGCAAAATACAAAAGTATAAGACTCACACAAAAGTGCTATTTCTATACAGGGGAACAAATAACAGCATACATGTTAACAATATGTTTAAACACAAAACTTTAGCAATTATTCACGACAGGACGTACTAACGCGACACTAAAGTCGAGCAAAGACACCCTTTGGGATATGAATAAGGTATCATCAGTAAGAATATTTTTCCAAACATTTTTTAATTAAATGTGTTTTGCATCAATAATACAGCTTTTAGGATCGTCAATAAAGTAAACCGCATGAAAAAGAAGCAAGTTATGTTTTATTTTAATTATACATACAGTGCATTGAATTTGACCGTTCCCCCGTCAGTGCAGGCTACTCTGCCTGCACTGACGTATCTGGGGAATTCCGGTTTCTCATTGCTCTTTGTCTTGCAATTTGTACAGTATAACATGTTGTTATATGATGTGGTTATCTTTAGTTATTGTTCATTATTCCCCCCACAGTATAGCAGTAGTTTTGTGACTTTTACTTACCTTAGTTTTGTGTGTTTTAAATGTGTGGGATTGTAAGTTTGGACAGCTTCTTCAGTAAATTTCTTGCTTGTTTTCAATGGTGTGTATACAGTTCATGTTAAATGTGACTGATAAAAGACTCGCGTTGTAACAAAAAGTAATTTTTAAATTGTGTCGCATGCTATTTTTGACAGTGATTTGCGGATGCTGGGACATAACCTGGCAATTATGTGGAAATGTAAATATGTCACATGGGCAACATATTCATAGTCATGTCGGCTTTAAAGGAGCGATACGCAAGAATTGCATGTCAAGTTATCACTAAATAGCCCTATATGTTAAAAGGCATTAATAAATCATGTTTTTTTGGAATACCTGTATAACTGATAACAGTAGATCAGCCGGCATATGTTCATTTCAAAATTAGATTTACAGCTCCAAAATATTGTTATTATTTTCATTTTGATGCACCTCCCTCCACTGTTTGACCAATTACAAAGTTATTGAGTGTTCCAAGTTACGCACCGCCATTGTCGTCTAGCTACTGCCACTGGTAAAGTTTCTTAACATGTCAGACCTTAGTAAATCCAAAAGGCCTTGTTATGATCCTCAACTTAATCATGACAAATAAAGGAACAAAACGAGAATTTTAATCGGGGATGCCTTTGAAAGATGGAGACTATTGAAGGCGGAGAAGATGTTTTCAGCGGATGCCAAACATGCTTATTTCCTCCTTAATAGGTAAGTAAGGCATTTACGTTTTCTTATTACTTGTAATAAATAGAAATGGACATTTCGTATCTAAGCTATATTGTCCAATACAGTCTATGATCTTGTCTAACAAATATAGTATGTTCATGCAACAAATCCCTAGCCATGACACATCGACATATAGGCTAACAGGGGAAATATATGCCCGTTTGCCTGTATGTCGATATGTCATCTAACTGACAGGAAAACATTTATTTTCGACAAATAAAACCTATGTGAATATGGGTAGTGTCAGTGCCTATTTCGTTCTCAATATGCTGGGAGTTGCAACATTAGCATTGCAGTCATCATGGCAATGTGAAACCTATGGAGAAAGCCAAATTAAATGATCAAATAAAACCTTTAATCGTGTTCGCATATTGTGGACTCCATGTACCAAGTTATATGGCAATCTGAAATGTTTGAAACAGTAACCTATAGGCATACCTTAGTAAAATGTCTCTTCTTTAGTTTTCACATTAGGCTGCTAAGCATGCTCCACTTATTTTCACCAGTGTAACCATTACGTGTGTTGGTTATAATTCGTTTTAGTCTTTGTTTTCTGATAGTATTGACAATGACCATATGATTGTCATTTGTTGTGATATTGTACGCAGGCATGACGTACTTCTTCCTGAAAATAGCCTAATTTCTGTGTAAAATGTGTTGGTTAGACATTTGTTATTGACAAAACGCTTGTCTATTAAGCTTTTATGGTTTCAGCACCTCAAGCCCTAGTAAGAGGCAGTGGAAGTTTGAAGTTCCTTGGAGTAGCCCAGTCGATCGAGCTGGATTCGGCTTCGTATCTGTCAGTCTCAGTCAGGGAGAGGGGAAGGGGACTGCAGAATTTTGACCGTGATTGCAAAACCATTTCGGGCCAGATTCCTAGATATGGCTCCTTAAATTTCAAAATAAATTTTGTATATCACAGCCAAGGGCACAACCTCTGCTCTGCGATGAGGTGGCGACTTCTCCAGGGTGTACCCCGCTTTCCGCCCGAAGCAGCTGAGATAAGCGTCAGCACCCCCCGCAATCCCGAACGGGACAAGCGGTAGGAAATGGATGGATGGCACACCCTCTCTGAAGTTTTATGAAGTTGTAATGCTTAAGTCAAGTCCCAAGTCAGTGATGTCAAAGTCCAAGTCAAGTTGAAAGTCCATGTTTAAAGTTGTCAAAATTGTGACTTGAATCTCACTTGAGTCCAAGTCACGTGACTCGAGTCCACATCGCTGATATACAGTATAGTCTAATTTTCATGCCCACCGATTCTAAAGTTACCTTACCTCCAGAGACTCCTTGCAAACATCTTGAGGTAGCACCATTGCCCTTATCTCAGGATGCAGGCTGAGGTTCTGAAGCTCCTGAGCCCTTTGTCTCAGTGCCGTGTCCATTGAGCTGCAGTACGTTTCAGATGTCCGTTGAAGAACAGTTGCACTTGCTTCGCCTTCACAGAGTTTGGTCATTGCTAGGAGGACCCAGCTCTTTGTTTCACTGCTGGCCTGTTTTAAGTTTAAAAGCTTCGCCAGAAGTCTCAGGACTGTAACTGGCTCCAGATCGTCTCTCAAATGAGAATATTCCCCAAGGACCTGAAAGACAAACACATACAAGATCAAGGTCCAATTTCAACAACTGATGATGTGACATAACACACTTCTGCAGTTGCAATAAATAAACGGTAAATGGGCTTGTTAAAGAAATCGTGCTCACCCAGCTGATGACTTGCAGAAAGCGCTGAGGCAGCTTACTCGGCTCTTCCTGGAGCAGAGACACATAAGAATCCACCGCAAAGTGCCTCAACTTCATGTCCCCTCCACCGCCGTCAAACCCTGAGCATTTTGTACAAAGAGAAGGGATGATTAAAACAGCTTCCTTCAAACAATTGTAATGTTTCCCTGTCTTAGGTCGCAAGAGTGCGTTGATCACATTAATGCTTTTAGCTAGACACTTCCAGTAAGATTTGGTATCAGGAAAAAATATTTCCCAGCACATTTTAGTAAAAATTATATTGGTACCGAAACATGTTTTGGCAACAAATAAATACAAACATGGATATTCATTTGTATCACGTATCAATGCCAATCTTAATATTTGTGTACACGGTTATTGTATTTGTGTGTTTAAAAGGGTTTTTATTTTCAACTTTCCCTTTTCCACATTCTCTTGTGTTTTTTAAGGTTCCGCTTCCCTTTTTTACAGTTTCAAATTAAGGGCAGTATTTTGACATTGAAGGGTGGGTGCTTGTGCGGAGCTTACAAAAATGTTATCCAGAAGCAGTTTTACAAGACTTGGGCGTGCAGGTAAAAACCCTGTAGAAGAAGACAAGGGGTTTAAATCAAGTTTAAGTTATTGGATGTCTTAGTGTTCAGCCATACTTTAAAGATTCATAAGCGGTACAGAAATGGAGAAATATGCATTTGTAAATTATCCATGAAGTATCCTACATCTTTGTCTTTCTATTTTTAGACCTAGATAGGTTGACTTATGTCTTAGTATATGTCTTATTAATGTGTTAGTGCAATAGTTCATTTGTGAACTATTTATGTTCTTAGTTGTTGTTTGTAGACATGTTTGTCAACAGAGTAAAATTGATACAATAACGTAAACACAGGTTTTGATGATCATTTGAAAGAAAATATTTTGACCTGAATGAATTAATAAATGAGGTGCTGAAACTACCCCTGTTGTCATTCATTTCCTGCCTTGAATGCAAATGCAAATATTACAAAATATGGGGGTACATTCAGCTATTCTAAATGATATTCCACTTAATATTTACAGAAAATTTACAACTGA
Organism: Nerophis ophidion; assembly: GCF_033978795.1. Taxonomy (NCBI): domain Eukaryota; kingdom Metazoa; phylum Chordata; class Actinopteri; order Syngnathiformes; family Syngnathidae; genus Nerophis; species Nerophis ophidion. The sequence continues at coordinate 28,747,132 of NC_084622.1, forward strand.
TTTAAAAAAAAAATCCCCAACAGCTATCTTGTGGAGTTTAGGGATTATAAATAAGATGGACTTTTAGTGAATACATTTTTATTCACAATTACATTAAAACATCTTTAAAAATAATATCTGAGTAGCATTTTGTGATGTTACTAGATTTATTTCAACAAGACAGGAAAAGAAGTCTTTTGTCTTTCTGGAACATCATCTGGATTGCCTCTAGCTTGTTTCTGCGGGTACATACATTCAACTACATCATCATCAAGTGAGCAAAGCTGATAGTTGACTGACATATTACATTTTATTTAAAAAAACGGACTAATAAGTGAATCATGTAATAAATCATTCATAAACAGTTTGTAAACTATTAAACATCAATAATAACTTTAGAAAAAATTATACTTGCTTTGTAAAGCGAATCATGGTCTCTGATAACGAATTCATGCATGATAATAAATTAGAAATATTTCTAAATAACATGAAAATATACAAAAAATACTCATATTGCTACAATCCACTGAATATATAAAACAGATTTTAAAAGTAACAAAGTTGACCAAAGTGCTTTCCGGATTAAGTAGGTAGTCCAAAAGTAATAAAGTAGTTCACTCTATTTTGTTTGAAAATACAAGATTTCTCTCCAAGAACGAGCTAAGTCTGCCAACAACAACACACACAAAGGTCTACTCAAGATAAATGTAAAAGAAAGTTTGCTTTATATTTTTATATTTTGAAACGTTTTAAAACTTGATTTAAACCCCCTGGGTCCTCCAGTCTTATTTTACATTGTTTACCTGCAAGCCCAAATCTATGCTTCCAAATAAACTTTTTGTAAGCTCCGCCCACACTCTCCACTCCATGTCCAACCACTACCATTAATTTGAAACCGTAAACAAGGAAGCAAAACCGCAAAAAAAGAGAAGCATATGTGAAACAGGAAAAGTTGGAAACAAAAACCTGTGAAACACAAAAAACAAGTAACAGTGTACAAAAATATGAAGATAGGAATTGAAATCATTTTTATAATGTTTTATTTATTTGTTGCCAAAACTTGTTTTGGTGACAATAAAACTTTTTCTAAAGTAAATTTTGTTTTGATTCCAAATCTTCCTGGAAGTGTTTTGACTCCATAAATTTTTGGCCAAATTCCCTTCCGAACCCAACTAGGGAATCAAACTCATGCACTCTTGCTAGGAAAGGCAGAAGCTTGTACCATTACAGCACCAGGGAGTCGGAACATAATAAAATATACCTAAAATAAATAAATAAAATATTGCCACAAATGTTCACTCACCCTCAGACAGCAGTTTAAGGAAATTGTTGGGGATATCAGGCTGCATCAGGTCTCCGCCCAATGAGAACATAGTGTTCATGGTGTCAATGAACCACTTGTTGTTGTCAGATGCAAATGTACAACTTTTTATAGGAACAATTGAAGTAGTAACAACTTTTTTTTTTAATTTATTCAGGATAGTGCACAACAATCCACTGTACATACTGTAAATGAGCTAAATTGCATAGTTGCTAACGCTGTTTATTCACAACTGTAGAATCTTTTCATGTTTTTCTTCCAATATTTATACCTTAAAAATCTGAACCACTTTAAGGTATATTATATATATATATATATATATATATATATATATATATATATATATATATATATATATATATATACATACATATATATATATATATATATATATATATATATATGTATAAAATATAAAATAAAACATAGCATAACTTTTATTTGTCCTACAAATTAATTACACTATTTGCCATTGATAACACTGACATGACATTTATGTGTTGTGTTGAAATCATTAGGTACAGTATGAAAGTGAAGTATTTGGCATTATGGTATGTAAAGCAGAAATGCAAACAATACAATTTAAATACCGTTGATACAAATTGAAAGGACTACAGAGAATTTTGACCGGTTTCTACAGGGTCACAATTCCATACATGTGAAACAGAATAAATGTATATTCCGAAATTAAGTAGCTAGCTACAGTATTATCAAATGTAAAGCTAACAAACTGTAAACATTTCAGATATGTTAGTAGAGGTAATTGAGGATAAATATGAATACCATTACTTGATTTTAGAATCCATGCACACACCAAACAACAAAGGATATTTTTCAGCCACTTCCGCCACCTTCCCCATCAGGTCAATGGTAGTGTAGTCGTCTTGACCGGTATGCAAGAACTCTAGCATCTTTTCCACAATTACAGTGACATTCTGGGCGTTTGTGATTCTGAAGAGCAACTCCAGTGTCTACAAGCAAAAAGAGGAAGATTAAATGACGGTCTGAGTGCATATCCTCAAAATCTTGAGCGTGTCTTACCCACCCAGTGTTTCCCTGACCAATTTCCTTGCCACTTTGCAGTTCACATAAATTGTAAATAAGTATTGTGATATACTTTACATGTATTGTAACATCAGGGGTCTGTTCAGCAGTAAAGCTGCTTTACCCAACTGATATTGTATACTGCACACTATTGGCTGATGGCAGACCAATCACAAAGCACTACGTTCTCTGTCTAGGTATCTGAGTGGCTCAGCCACATTGTGAATGTTTGTTGTGCTGCCTCTGTATTTTCTCTGCTGTTTTTCTCTGAACATTTGAATTTATTTAAAGTCTTGCAATGTCGTCCAAACATTTTGCGTCTTCTGTAACAGGACACAAGCCCTAGAGCAGGCCTATTCAACTGACGGCCCACGGACCACACACGGCCTGCCTAAGCTTATTCTTTGGCCTGCCGAACATCAACTAAATAGGCTTGATGAAACCATCCGAACAAGGAGTTGCATATGTATGCAGTACACCTGCCACCCCACAGGAGGCAATAGCAAGGCATATGTGTCACACTGAAGCAGCAGTGGGTGAGTAGAAGAACACAACTCATTCAAACCAAAAATGGCACTATCAAACCAGAATAAAATCAAAATAAATCACGAAAATCTGACTTTTAACAGCGACTGGACAACAAAGTAGAAATGTACAGAAATTTCTGACGTAATATTTTTATATTCGTGGTTGTGTTGTTTTTTGGCTGAGTAACTCTACGACGACCATAAAGCAAGTTGCGCCTAATTTCACCAGTAGTGGGCAATCATGCTACACCTTAGGTTTAATTGTGTTGAGCCACATACATTGTGAGCAATGTTTGATGTGGATGTTTATTTTTATATTCGTAAAAATCTATTTATCCATGTTTTACCGTTTGTCCCTCTCTGGGTTGCGGGGATGGCTGGAGACTATCCCAGATGCATGCGGGCGGAAGGCGGGGTTCCACCCTGGACAAGTCGCCAGCTCATCTCAAGCACTCATAAAAATCTGTAGTTTATTGTGTGAATGTATTAACACTAAACCTTCAATTTTATTTAAGTAAACTACACAATGGACATAATTTATGTAAAAATACAATGGATGTTATACTTTTGTAATGTTTATCCATCAATCCATTTTCTACAGCTTGTCCCTCACAGGGTCACGGGATGGCTGGAGCCTATCTGAGCTGCATTCGGGATGAAGGTGGAGTATAACCTGGACAAGTTGACGTTTACATTTTCAGTCTTACAAACCTAAATGAAGGAAAAAGTTTAAAGAAATAAAACGGAGGAAGGAAAAAAATTAAATAGAAGGAACATCCATTATCAACAAAACTTCTGGAGCTTTTGTTTCTTCATGCTGTTAACCATCTGTCTAGCTGCACATGGCTGGTATCGAACAGAATAATGACTTTATTGACAGTGCAGTGTGAAAGCCGATGTATTTACTTTGCAATTAAGTAAACACAGTTTAAAATGAATACAACCTGCGGAGGCACTTACAGACGAAACATTGAAATATTGATGTCTGGACCCTGAGCCTTTGGGCTCTTGAAACTGCAGCCCTCTTCAATATGTAGTTCAGGGGTCTCAAACATGGGGCTTGTGGGCCAATTGCGGCCCGCGAGACGTTATTTTGTGGCCCGCACTTTGATATGACAATTTAATGTTGATGAGGCCCGCGAGTTTAATACGAACGGCGCTTGACAGCGTCATACTTTCCAACGTTCCCAATTTTCCCGAGAGTCTCCTGAATCCATTTACTCGAAATCTCTGCTGATTTTTACCAAATCAATAATATTCAGGGGCTGCCATTATCAATCAATCAATGTTTATTTATATAGCCCTAAATCACAAATGTCTCAAAGGACTGTACAAACCATTACGACCACGACATCCTCGGAAGAACCCACAAATGGCACTGCCTTTAGCGCCATCTACATCCTGCACAGACAGCGTGCAAGCCCAGCTATGTGCTGCAATTTGGCTGTGTAGTTCACACGGGTGCTATTGCAAGACATATTTGATCAACAGCTACACAGGTTAAACCGAGGGCGGCCGTAAAAAAAACTTTAACACTGTTACAAACATGTGCCAGACTGTGAACCCCCACCAAACAAGAATGACAAACACATTTCAGGAGAACATCCGCACCGAAATACAACATAAACACAACAGAACAAATACCCAGAATCCCATGCAGCCCTAACTTTTCCGGGCTACAATCTCCACTCCCCCGCTACCACCAACCCCCCGCTCCCCCACCATCCTTACTTGCGTCGGTTGAGGTGATGTATATTGTAGCCAGGGAGAGTTAGGGCTGCAAGGTGTTCTGGGTATTTGTTCTCTTGTGTTTAAGATGTGTTAGGGTGCGGATGTTCTCCCAAAATGTGTTTGTCATTCTTGTTTGGTGTGGGTTCAAAGTGTGGCGCATATTTGTAACAGTGTTAAAGTTGTCTATACGGCCACCCTCAGTGTGACCTGTATGGCTGTTGACCAAATTCATCTTGCAGACACTAACGTTATTCTGCACAAGTCTCACAAAACACGATAGAGAGCTGTCCCTTTGGTTGTGCGATGTGTAAGCTTGCGCGATGACAAGCTGCAGAGCAGTAATGCTCTTATTGAGGGTACGCAAACCCCAGGGGGTATGTGAAAGTATGCCAGGGACAAATGAGATTTATTAAAGATATTCTAAAAAATAGCAGTAATTCATAAATACTTAATAAATATGTTAATTGGATGACAGTTTAACAAAATATGAATGTAAGTTCATTAACTGTGAAAAGAAATGCAACAATGCAATAATCAGTGTTGACAGCTAGATATTCTGTGGACATATTCCATAAATATTGATGTTAAAGATTTCTTTTTCTGTGAATAAATGTTTAGACTTAAGTTCATGAATCCAGATGGATCTCTATTACAACCCCCAAAGAGGGCATTTTAAGTTGATTACTTCTATGTGTAGAAATATTTATTTATGATTAAAATATGTTTATTCTTCAACAAGTTTTTTTATTTATTTTTATATCGTTTTTTCCCAAATAGTTCAAGAAAGACCACTACATATGAGCAATATTTGGCACTATTATACAATTTAATAAATCAGAAACTGATGACATAGTGCTGTATTTTACTTCTTTATCTCTTTTTTTCCAACCAAAAATGCTTTTCTCTGATTAGGGGGTACTTGTATTAAAAAAATTTCACAGGGGGTACATCACTGAAAAAATGTTGAAAACCACTGTTGTAGAGGACGTTAAAGGAAGTGCAGTCACGGCAGACCTTAATAATGTCGGCCAGGTGAAAATTGGAACAAATTCGGGAGAATGGTTGCACCGGTAGATTGTCGGGAGGTGCACTGAAATTCAGGAGTCTCCCGGAAAAATCGTGAGGGTTGGCAAGTATGTTGCTAGGGCGGGAAAGCCATTCATAGAAGGTGAATTCATTAAAAAGTGCATGTTAGATTATTTAAGAAATCTTTTCTTGCGGCCCAGCTTCACCCAGTTTCTGCATCCAGTGGCCCCCAGGTAAATTGAGTTTGAGACCCCTGATGTAGTTGAATAGCCCTGCCCTAGAGGAAACTGCTTACCATCAGATATAGGGTGGGCCTCCTCAATGCTTGTCAGCATTCACACAATAGTATAAAATAACATATAGTATTTAAACAAATACAATAGCATTATCTATTTACTCTATTTACACAACATCCTTGTGCATTTAGAATTTCTTATCAGTTCTTTATTTCGTCCAGAAGAGTTTGGAGTTTTTCTTTTGTAAAGTGTAACAGCATTTAGCTACCTTAAGCGAATGCATGTGCGCATGTATGTGTGAAGGGAAACACTTGTCACCTCACGCTTGATGATGAGGTCAGGATGATCCAAGCATTCTATGATGGTCATCTGATGCTGCAAGGCCAGTTTCGGATCCTGCTGGACCACATAAGTGAGCGCTTTCAAGCCTGCAGCACCACAAACATAATTACTGCAACTACTGCTAGATCAGGAAATTACTCTGCATTGATTCTTACCAATATATTTCAAGTTAATCTTTGGTGACACCACAAAGTTGCCAATACATTTTGCAGCTTTTTCCAGTAATGCAGCCTTCGGATGTATTGTGTAAATACATTTTACGCACTCGTACAATATTGCTAAAGAGAATAAGTATAGAAGATAAGCAGTGGAAGAAAATGCAAACAACCATATCACATGCAATTTCAAATGTTGCTTACCATAAGTGATGTTATGGTTAATCTCTGCTCTTCGTAAGGACTCATCAAGGACTTCGTACATGATCTCACTTGTACTGTGTGGCACAAAACAGTCAAAACAAAGCAGTAGAAACAAAAATAATTTAGAGTCTGCTTAATTACCTTGGGTCACTTTTTCCTAATAAGGACAGAATTCTGAGAAGCTGGATTTGAAGCCAAGGAGCAGGAACACTATGATAGTTATAATCCATTGGAAGTTTTCCAGCCACCACCTGCTTAAGTATGGTGACAAAACTCCCGGTCAAGTCCTTGTAACTATCTGGATTCTCCTATGGGAAATATTAACCTAAAATTAATGTTGTTTTCGCAAACAATGTTGATGCCAATGAATCTTTAACCAAATAAATGAAGAAATTACCTTGATCATCTGTAAGTAGATGTGCAGAGAGGCCGTCATAACGCCAGGATCTTTGTCACACAAAGCCTTGCGAAACTTGTTATGGATGTGTTGAACTTGATTGGGTGCGATTAGGTAGAATTTGTATAATGCCAGAACTGCTTTTCTTCTAATTATTTCTCTATAAAAATATAATATGATCCATTAGACCTAAAGTTTTTATTGAGCACTTTTCTGTCAATATATACGCACGCACGCAAACATACACACATTATATATATATATATATATATATATATATATATATACACAATATAGAAAATATACAAACATACATATATATACTGTACATGTATGCATGTGTGTATATATATATATATATATATATACATATATATATATATATATATATATATATATATATATATATACATATATATATATATATATGTGTATATATTTATATACACATACATATGTATATGTATATATATATATATATATATATATAGTATATGTGTGTATATGTATATATATCTATATACTGTGTGTATATATATATATGTGTATATATACGTATATATACACACACACACATTTATATACATGGATAGATACGTATATATATATACATGTATAAATACATACATACATGTACATATACGTACATATATGTATACATGTATGTATGTAAGTACGTGTATATATATACACACACACACACACATTGTTCAAATTATATTTGTGTGTATATATATATATAGAGAGAGAGAGAGAGAGAGAGAGAGAGAGAGAGAGAGAGAGAGATTTATTCAAACACGACTCCTTTCTTACTTTGGGTGAGTTAGCCTCTCTTCAACCAGCGGGAGGATTGCAGGTATCATATCTTTGGGGAACAATTGGCTGACAAGAGTGAGAGCCATGCACACTTCAATGAGGTTTGTGCTCTGAAGGTCCTAAAAGCATAACAATTAGATTACATCAATTCCAATTTGAGGTAACCAAATTTGTATTTAAAACAAAACAGCACCGACCTTTAGGACTGTATTTACAAGAAGAAGGAGCAGCTCATGACTTTCGTTCAAAAATAAGGCCACAGAGAGGTAACCTGAAAAGGCAGCAAAAAAAACAAAATACTGAGTAGACAGTATATTAATACAAGATCGTACATTGTATCCAGCAGCATCGAAGGGGGTCTTTGTAAATTTGAACATTTGTCTCCGGCCATTCAAATATGTAATTCATAAAAAAATTTTTTTAAAAAGACATCATAATTGTTCATTTAAAATTACTATAGCTGTAAATGTATATTTTTTAGGTTATTCGAATTAAATTAAGAATGTCTAAGACTACCTACTACACCCCTCTTTCAAAAATCCAAAATGGTTCGTTCCACCTGGATAGCGACAAACCCAGCATTGAACACTTCACTCAACACAGACATCATAACGTCATCAAAACTCACCTTTAAGCTTTCACACAAACAGCACCAGCATTTTGTAACAAGGATGAAGCAATATAACAAAGGTTAAAATATAGTTAATCTATTTGTTGGCAGCATACAGTGCAACCGTAAAGTATTTACAGCGCTTCACCTTTTCCACATTTTGTTATGTTACAGCCTTTTTCCAAATTGGAATACATTATTTTTTTCCTTAACATTCTACAGAAAATACCCCATAATGACAACGTGAAAAAGTAGGGTTTTTTTTCTTTTTAACCTTTAGCCTTGACTTTAAAACCGAGGTGCGTATTGAACTGTGATTATAGCATAAAGTCACTGGACATCCCTATTTTTTTCAATGTTCACTATTTTCCAATAGGATTTTAAACCACAACAAATAAGAGGTCAACAGAACACATATGTTCAACTGCAAATGTTCCACTGTAATTCACACTTGGATAAAAGCAATCAATACCACACTGGGTTATTTAGTCATGGAATTTCAAGTTAATCAGTTATCTGGTGGAATTCTGAAATGATAAGTCACACATACCAACTCTCTTTTCCAATGCAGTGCCTTGTTGAGCCAGCTTGATGGCATGAATGTAGCAGAAGGAGGCCTCATAACCCAACATTTCACAGTAGATGGCTCTTACCATGAGCTCCTTCATCTGTCGCTGATGATCAGCACATGACACCAAGTTTAATATTTCACCCCGTACTAAGAGCCAGGTCAAAAAAGTGGCAAAAATTCAATGCTGCAAACCATGGATGTGTTTGGGGATGATGCTTGATCTTTAATAGCAGCCAGCTCCTGTTGAATCAGTTTCTCTTCTTCCTAAGAAGAAATATGAGAAAAGCAAAACCAGGATAATATTGGTACTGAATTATTGGTAATGATTGCCATGAGCACATATTGACAAATGTTTTGAATGATAAACACTGCCTGGCCATAAAAAGGTTACACACAATATTTTGTTGAACTGTTTTTTGCTTTAATTACGACACACGTTTGCTGTGGCATCGTTTACGCAAACGATGTCATGTCACATTTATTCCTATCCAGAGTTGCATCTCCATCCATTTTAATAATAATAATAATAATAATAATAATAATAATAATAATAATAATGGATTAGATTTATATCGCGCTTTTCAATTATTAGATACTTAAAGCGCTCACAGAGAAGTGGGACTCATCATTCATTCACACCTGGTGGTGGTAAGCTACATCTGTAGCCACAGCTGCCCTGGGGTAGACTGACGGAAGCGTGGCTGCCAGTTTGCGCCTACGGCCCCTCCGGCCACCACCTATTCATTCATCAATCATTCACCAGTGTGAGCGGCACCGGGGGCAAGGGTGAAGAGTCCTACCCAGGGACACAACGGCAGCGATTTAGATGTCAGTAAGTCGGGAGCGAACCTGCAACCCTCAGGTTTCTGGCACGGCTGCTCTACCCACTACACCATGCCGCCCCCCATTTTATACCGCTTGTACCTTTTGGGGTCACGGGAGGTGCTGGAGCCTATCTCAGCTGCATTCGGGCGGAAGGCGGCATACGCACTGGACAAGTCGCCACCTCATCACAGGGCTAACACAGATAGACAGACAACATTCACACTCAAGCTCACACCAGGGCCAATTTAGTGTTGCCAATCAACCTATTTTACCAAAATATTGTATTGCTGACAAGAGATTAGGACCACTCAGCAAAGTTCTGCCCCTTTATTTTAATGCATTGGACAGCTCTTAACTCGATGTTAGTAGTTGAAGCAATCTCCGTACATGTTTTCTCATGCTAAATGCATGCTAAAGAGTTGAACCTTCTAACCTAACTACATAAAGTGTCTTTCAACATCATTTACCAAATAAGAAGCTACTAGAGGTGGGCGGACTGCTCTAAATATTTATAATATGGCTACTAGGGTATTATTGGTATCAATACTTAATATTTTTCAGCTCTTCTTTTCTATGTTTATATCCACAGGTATCTGTTATGTTGTTAGAATTTATTGTATTTGTATGTATGTGTAAATATAAAGTTACATTGTTTACAAACTCCAGGAATATGTTGTTGGACACAGGAGGGCTTTGGGGTTAAAAAGCCAAAAGATATGACTTAAAACCAATAGACGTTTTTTGCTTTTGCTTACTTATTTTGCATCCTTTGCTTGATTTTGGTCAAACAATTAGATGTAATAAAAGAGAGTAAGGGGAATAATTGGGTTATTTTGTTGATATTGGTACATTGACTTACATAGCATTATATAAAATCAAACCTTGGTTTTCAAACTCCCCAGTAATCATACGATTTAATGCTTGATGAAAATTCTGCTATAACTATGCCTTGGTTTTCGATTAAGGTTATCATTCGGCCACACATTGCACCTAACTTACTTGTCCCATTCCGCAGAATCGAGCGCCCAAACAAAGAATCCCACACGTTGGTTACTGTGTCGTCAAGTTCTAATTACACTGCATGAGTGTAGTTGTGTTCAAAATATGTCTTTATTACAAAAGATCATAGGGTTAGCCTGTTTTCAAGAAAGTCTGACTCCTTTAAAAGTGATGTTAAATATTCATTTATTTACTTAATTTGTCGTTTATATGTATTTCACATTATTTTTGCATGTAAAACTATTCTAATTCTCTATAAAATATGTTTACTGTTAATATTTTACGGATACAGTCCCAGATATGGATTTAAGAGCTGCATTGGGTTTTTCACACAATTTTTTTTTGGGGGGGGACACAAAAAAGAAGTATCATATTGTTTACAAATAACGCACTATTCTTTCCATTAATCTATCTTCTACCGCTTGTCTCTTTCGGTGTCGCGGGAGACTTGTTTGCCTAAAATATGTATCTTGAGTTTAATACTGATAACAATCATGGTCAACAAATTAAAGGCAAAAATCATGAAACCATTAAATCATCTTGAAAAATGATTGGTATCAACCATAATGGCCTTATAGTTACTTGATATGTGATACCATGAATTGATTAACGTGGACCCCGACTTAAACAAGTTGAAAAACTTATTCGGGTGTTACCATTTAGTGGTGAATTTTACGGAATATGTACTGAGCTTTGCAATCTACTAATAAAAGTTTCAATCAATCAATACCAAAAATTTTAATATTCCCTAATTCAAGAAAATACTCACTGTACCAGAGTTAAATTACAGTAATGTATTGCCATCTGAAACATAAAAATGAGAGCCTCTTATCTATTTGCTTGGTTAAGATTAAATGACGGTGTGAGTGCATATCCTCAAAATCCAAGCTTAACTGAGCATATCTCACCCAGCCAGTGTTTCCCTGATCAATATAGTGTTTCCTCGCGATTTTACAGTTTACACCAATTGTAAATAGTTATTTTTATATACTTTATATATATTGTAACATCTATTTGATATTATCAGGGCTCTATTCAGCAGTGAAGCTGCTTTGCCCAACTAACATTGTATACTGCACACTACAGGCTGATAGCGGACTAATCACGAAGCATTATGTTCTTTGTCCAGGTATCTGAATAACTCAACAACATTGTGAATGTTTGTTCTGCTGCTTCTGTCTATGTTCCGCTGTTTTTCTAGGAACATTTGAATTCATTTAAAGTCCCGCAATGTCATCCAAATGTTTTGTGCCTTCTGTAATAGAACACAAGCCCTAGAGCAGGCCTATTCAACTGACGGCCCATGGGCCACATACGGCCTCCCAAAGTTTATTCTTTGGCCCGCCAAACATCAACCAATTAGGCTTGATGAAACCATCCGAACAAGGCTTGCTTATGTATGCAGTACTCCCGCCACCCCATAGGAGGCAATAGCAAGGCATATGTGTCACAATGAAGCAGCAGTGGGTAAGGAGAAGACGACTGCTCATTCAAACCAAAAATGGCATTATCGGCCTAGAAAGAATTTAAAATCACGAAAATCTGACTTTTAACAGCGACTGGAGAACAAAGTATAAACGTATTGAAATTTCTGACGAAGTAATGTTTTTGTATTCTTGGCCGTGTTGTTTTTTGGCTGAGTAACTCTTTGGCGATCATAAAGTTTGTAGCGCCTAATTTGACCAGTAGAGGGCAATAACGCTACACCTTAGGTTTAATTGTGTTGAGCCACATACATTGTGAGCACCGTTTGATGTTGTTTAATTTCTATACTTGCTGAATATAGAAATGTCAAACTTCTTTCCAGAATTTAAATGACCGCCATAACCACAACACCAGTGGGAGCTCCACAAACCACGTTAAACCCAGATTCCGATCCAACAAAGGTCTTAACTCATTCACCTTCTATGCCCTATCAATATGGAATGCACTCCCAACAGGAGTAAAAGAAGGTGCATCTCTGTCCTCCTTCAAAACCTCACTAAAAGAACACCTCCCGGCAATTACAACCCTAGACTAAAACCCTCCCCCCACCAGATCCCACCTCCCCGGATTGTAAATAATCAAATGTAAATAATAAAATGTATATACTTGTTCTTACGCTTTCTGAACTCACTATGTTCACTGCTCGCTGTACATATCCTAACAAGTCAGACCTACACTGTTTCAATGTCCATTTCTCAGATGATATAATTATTCATGATTGATGTGCTGATAGCAACCAAACCTAACACCCCTTCCACAACTCAGCCCCCAGACTGTAAAAAAATTAAATAATTCAATGTATATACTCTGATGATTAACTTGTGTGATGACTGTATTATGCTGATAGTATATATTTGTACCATTAATTGATTATTGTGGACCCGACTTAAACAAGTTGAAAAACTTATTCGGGCGTTACCATTTAGTAGTCAATTGTACGGAATATGTACTGTATTGTGCAATCTACTAATAAAAGTTTCAATCAATCAATCGTAAAAATGTCCATCCATCCATCTTCAACCACTTAACTGGAATGGGGTCGCGGGGACAACAGCTCCAGCAGAGACCCCCAGACTTCCTTCTCTAGAGCTACCTTAGCAACTTCCTCCTGGGGGATCCCGAAGCGTTCCCAGTCCAGAAAGGAGATGTAATCCCCTCATCTGGTCCTTGGCCTGCCGCAGGGTCTCCTCCCAGTGGGACGTGCAAGGAGGACCTCCCTAAGGAGACGCTCATGAGGCATCCGCACGAGATGCCCGAACCACCTAAGCTGGCTCCTTTCCAAGCGAAGGAGCAGTGGCTCTACTCCGAGTCACTCACGGGTGATTGAACTTCTCACCCTATCTCTAAGGGAGATGCCAGCCACCTTTCTGAGAAAACTCACTTCGGCCGCTTGTATCCGCGATCTTACTCTTTCGGTCATGAACCAAATTTCATGACCATAAAAGCAGTAGAAAATGTATTTATCCATTTTCTACTGCTTGCTTGTCCCTCTCGGGGTCGCGGGGATGGCTGGAGACCACCACAGATGCATGCGGGCAGAAAGCAGGGGTTTCATCCTGGACAAGCCGCCAGCTTATCTCAGGCATTCGTAAATATCTGTAGTTCATTGTGTGAATGTATTAACCTAAACCTTTGATTTTATTTATCCAAACTGTCATGATCCACTATTTAGATCATGGCATGTTCTGGTTTTGTTCTGTTTTGTTATCACCCTGTTTTGTATTTGACGTCTTTGGTTCCTGGTGGCACTTACTGTTTTGTTTCGGTTGCCTAGTTACGCATTTAGTGTCACCTGTTTCTTGTTTGTCACGCGCACCTGATGTTTGATTATCTCTTTATATAAGCCTGCCCTTTTGGTTCGTTCTGTCTCGCAGTTTAAACTTGCTCTTGATGCAACAGGTGACGTCGCTATCCCGCATTGTGGTAACTATCTTTTGTATTCGATTAGCTTCCATGCTATTTTGTATGTTTATTTCCCCAGCTCACATGCTAGCGTCCTTAGTTGTGTCTAGCTCCCATGCTAGTTCAGTTTGTTTTGTTTGTTAGTGCCTTCGTGCAAGTGTTTTGGTTCTTAGCTCATTTTTATAGTATAAATAAATGATCTTTCTTACCTTTACGCTGTGTCCATTCCGCATTGCATCATTGAGAGAACGCAATCCACACCACGATGCCAGCAGAGCGTCACACAAACTACACAATGGACATCATTTATGTAAAAACACAATGGACGTTAAGCTTTTGTATGATTTAAATCCAGGGTTTATAGCCAGGCAGTTTTGTCATAGTGTTAATCTGTGTCTATATTAAGAATCGTAATGACAGAAATAGTCACATTTCCATCAAATACGGATTTTTCCCTTTTCATACCATATGATTAACATTATTTATGATTACATTAAAGGACCAATATTAATCTACCAATATATACATATTAATCATACATAAATTTGATGTGTATCACAATATTATTAAGAACTTATTATTTTAAAAATATTACCCCCCAAAAAATGAATTGCTCATTGCAACAGTTAATGTGCAGTCTTAGTTTAAACCACCCAACTTTAAATAGACGTGTTAGTGTATGTATGCTGAGGCATAGGCTAAGGTTAGGTATAAGCATGTCTGCATTACACAGCAACATTGACACAATTTGAAATCCTGAAATCAGCTAAGCTTTGGAACGGGTTCTCACATGCTTGGACGTCAGCTCGGTGATTCCTCTGATGAGGCTTCCAAGTTTGGAGGTTGAAGACAACTTTGCGGCTCCAGGCTGGGAGTCTAAAGAGAGGAGGCTCGGCAGAGCTGTCAGCGTTTTCTCCACAACGTCGCTCATTTTGGCTACAAAAAGCGGGCACCGCGGCTGTTTTTATTTCTATACAACACATTCACTGAATCATCTATACACGCCTGACACGCTGTGATATATCGTGAAACCACAATACGCGCTAAATCCTTAAAGGACCATAAAAAGCGAGAAGCTAACGCGCCAGGCGGCCATTGTTGTGATTCGCATACGTCACTTCCGGTTTGATAAAATATAACTTTATTGACAACACACACTCGTGTTCAAAAGTTTACATACACTTGGGACTTACTTGCCAACCTTGAGACCTCGTATTTTGGGGGGTGGAGACGTGGTCGGGGGTTGGGCGAGGGCGTGGTTAAGACGGGTGGAGAATATTTACAGTTATCCATCCATCCATTTCCTACCGCTTATTCCCTTTGGGGTCGCAGGGGGCGCTGATGCCTATCTCAGCTACAATCGGGCGGAAGACGGTCTATACCCTGGACAATTTGCCACCTCATCGCAGTATGTGTAGAAATCTTTATGTATAATGTAATCAATAGTTTATTTTTCAACAAGTTTTTAGTTATTTTTAAATCTTTTTTTTTCCAAATAGTTCAAGAAAGATCACTACAAAAAAGCAATATTTTGCTCTGTTATACAATTTAATAAATCAGAAACTGATGACAAAGTGCTGTATTTTACTTCTTTATCTTTTTTTTCCAACCAAAATTGCTTTGCTCTGATCAGGGGGTACTTGAATTAAAAAAATGTTCACATGGGGTACATCTCTGAAAAAAGGTTGAGAACCACTGCTCTAAAAGCCATATATGTTATTGTCACATATGCATGCACAGTAGATGGCAGTATTGTCCTGTTTAAGAGTGTCACAACATTGGTGTTTACGGCAGACAAACTGCTTTACGGTAGAGGAAAGCGTGACTGCTGTTGTTGTGTGTTGTTGCGGCGCTGGGAGGATGTTAATGAGACTGCATAACAATAAACCCACATAAGAAACCAAGAACTTGCCCTCAATTATTCTACAGTTACGTCATTGGGCAGGCACTCTGTTTATATTGTGGGAAAGCGGACGTGAAAACAGGCTGTCGACACGTCACTTGGGTCCGCATGGAGCTGGAGGGGGCGTGGCCTCCAGCTCCGCCTGAATTTTGGGAGATTTTCAGGAGAAAATTTGTCTCGGGAGGTTTTCGGGAGAGGCGCTGAAATTCGGAAGTCTCCCGGAAATTCCGGGAGGGTTGGCAAGTATGAGTGAAGAATATAATGTCATGGCTGTCTTGAGTTTCCAATAATTTCTACAACTCTTATTTTTTAGTGATAGAGTGATTGGAGCACATACTTGTTGGTCACAAAAACATTCATGAAGTTTGGTTCTTTTAGGAATTTATTATGGGTCTACTGTAAATGTGACCGAATCTGCTGGGTCAAAAGTATACATACAGCAATGTTAATATTTGGTTACATGTCCCTTGGCAAGTTTCACTGCAATAAGGCGCTTTTGGTAGCCACCCACAAGCTTCTGGTTGAATTTTTGACCACTCCTCTTGACAAAATTAGTGCAGTTCAGCTAAATTTGTTGGTTTTCTGACATTGACTTGTTTCTTCAGCATTGTCCACACGTTTAAGTCAGGACTTTGGGAAGGCCATTCAAAAACCTTAATTCCAGCCTGATTTAGCCATTCTTTGACCACTTTTGACTTGTGTTCGGGGTCATCGTCCTGTTGGAATGCCCAACTGCGCCCAAGATCCAATCTCTGGGCTGATTTTAGATTGTCCTGAATAATTTGGAGGTAATCCTCCTTTTTCATTGTCCCTTTTACTCTCTGTAAAACACCAGTTCCATTGGCAGCAAAACAGGCCCAGAGTATACAATACTACCATTATACTATTAATGTATATACTCTGATGATTAACTTGTGTGATGATTGTATTATGCTGATAGTATATATTTGTACCATGAATTGATTAACGTGAACCCAGACTTAAACAAGTTAAAAAACGTATTCGGGTGTTACCATTTAGTGGTCAATTGTACGGAATATGTACTGTACTGTGCAATCTACTAATAAAAGTTTCAATCAATCAATCAATCAAAAACCACTACCATACTTGATGGTAAAGCCTGATGTTCCTGGGATTAAAGGCCTCACCTTTTCTCCTCAATTTATGTTTCATATAACATCACATGGACAAAGATAGGACCTTCTGGAGAAAAAAATCTGTGGTCAGATGAAACCAAAATTGAGCTGTTTGGTTACAATACCCAGTAATATGTTTGGAAGAGAAAAGGTGAGGCCTTTAATCCCAGGATCACCACACCTACCATCAAGCATGGTGGTGGTAGAATTATGCTCTGGGCCTGTTTTGCTCCCAATGGAACTGGTGCTTTACAGAGTAAATGGGACAATGAAAAAGGAGGATTACCTTCAAATTCTTCAGGATAACCTGAAATCATCAGCCCGGAGGTCCGGTCTTGGGCACAGTTGGGTGTTCCAACAGGTCAATGACGCCAAACACACGTCAAAAGTGGTAAACGAATGGCTAAATCAGGCTAGAATGAATGTTTTATATTGGCCTTCCCAAAGTCCTGACTTAAACCCCATTGAGAACATGTGGACAATGCTGAAGAAACAAGTCCATGTCAGAAAACCAACAAATTTGGCTGAACTGCACCAATTTTGTCAAGAGGAGAGGTCAACAATTCAATTAGAATCTTGTGGATGGCTACCAAAAGCGCCTTATTGCAGTGAAACTTTCCAAGGGACATGTAACCAAATATTAACATTGCTGTATGTATACTTTTGACCCAGCAGAGTTGGTGACATTTTCAGTAGACCCATAATAAATTCATAAAAGAACTAAACTTCATGAATGTTTTTTTTTGTGACCAACAAGTATGTGCTCCAATCACTCTATCACAAAAAAATAAGAGTTGTAGAAATGATTGGAAACTCAAGACAGCCATGACATTATGTTCTTTACAAGTGTGTGTAAACTTTTGCCCACAACTGTGAGAGAAGCCTCTCATTTCTCAGTGAGCAACAGTCTAAAAGTGATAAACCAATGTGATATTCAAACGCAGTTTATTATGTCGATAATATCAGATAAACAGACAATTGTATAACTGTACACTAAACTACAATCAAATAATCAGTAAATATGAAATTACAGCCATCAGAAAACCGCATGAGAAGAAGTACATTCTATCAGCATGTACATAGTGTGTACTACATATACTCACAGGGTGTCTGTATCCAATATGCACACTCGGCATTTAGTGCTTTTTAAAAAAACATGGCAAATAAAAGTCATAAAGATGAAAAAAGGAAAACATGTACATCCTATTACATCATCTTAATTTTAATGTGCTTTAATACAATATTGGCAGTTGAGCGCCTGTCATGGTAGCAGGTCATAGACATCAATTTGCTTGCTTGCACGTGAATATATATTCATGACACCGATCTATTTGATTTCATCTTTCACTTTCTTCCAAAACACTACAAGCCGTTTTCGTGCAAAACAAATTCATACTATCGGCCTTAACGCGGCCAATACAACACATCACTTTGTGTCACTTCTATCCTAGAAGGCTATTCACTACAAGTGTTTTTTTTAACCAAATTTCACATTTTAAATTATTATTATGCTGTGCAGTTTTAAGTCTAATCATTGTGTACTAGGAAACACGTCAATAGGCCTCATTGATTTTAGTGATATGTTCATCTAACCTGGCTGTGAGACTAATGCTTTGTTTCTTCTCGCACACTTCCATACTTACACTTCGCATTTCAATGCATAAACAGGTCCACATGGTCGGATGTTGCACCTAACACGCCTCAAAGAAACGAGTGTACAGTCACGCAGCGTAACTACCCTTAATGATGGCCATCTTGGCTACGTAGTGGAAGGGCAGGAACCAACTCGAGTGGTCGCAATACACAATAAAAAAAAAGTGATACCTATAACATTTCTGCTAAGTATTCTGAAGTGTAAATATGGAAGTGCACAAATTAAACACAGCCGAAGTACAAACAATGCTTTTGATATGTACAACCACAAACTTAGAGTCCATTTCTGTTATGTATGGTGGCAAACAGAAGGTATTTGTGTTGGACATGAATCGTCTGTGCGCTGCTTCTTTAAGCCCAAATCTGAAAGCAAAAAAAACACTAAAAGGTTAGTGGAAAAAATATCAACACAAATGCCTTTGGAAGAATCCATGTCTTACTCGAAGGGTGTGGTCCCAAGAGCCTGTGCAGAAGGCCGTCCCGTCGGGGGACACCCGCAATGTGCTGACACGGTTCTCATGTCCGAAAAGAATTGACACCCGTGTTCCTTTGAGTACATCCCAAACATTAATGGTGTAGTCGTTGTAGCCACCAAAAAGGAGCCGTCCTTGAGACACACACATACATTCAAGAGGAATTTACCTTTCTACAATGGACAGAAAAATATTATTGATGGGAGTTAAAACAAATTTAAAAAATCTTACCACTGAGAGAGAAATCAACGCTCGACACTCCAAAAATGATGCTCTCTTTGGAATAGATAGCTACTTCTCGGTCTGCTCTTAAGTCATACAGGCGGCACTGGGACGAAAGTTACATATTAATCATGGAATAAATAAATGTCTCTTATACCATAGCAAATGTGGAGGATGGATGTTGACGTAATCATTCATCAACAGGCACCTAGAAGAAAATACTTAAGACTGTGTTGGACATGTTAAAATGTGTCAAAAACTATCAGTGACAAAACATAATTACAAATGTTATTGCTTAATTAAAAAAATTCATTAAGAATGCAAATTGATGTATAGTCCACACCACATTGTCCGTCAAATATTGCGGCTTCACCATTTTACAGATTTTTGGGGGATGTTTTAATTGTTTTCGTTCTAAATTTCAAGCAATAAAAATGTCTAAATACACAAACAACATAAATATTAAAAATATATATTTAACTTATATTAAACCTAAACAGGTTTGTTATGTTCTAGCTAAGAAAAAAAAAATTCATAAATCCTACTTTGCGAAAATTAATTTATCACAGTCATGTCTAAAACCGGGCTTCACGGTGGCAGAGGGGTTAGTGCGTCTACCTCACAATACGAAGGTCCTGAGTAGTCCTGAGTTTAATCCCGGCCGGGCTCGGGATCTTTCTGTGTGGAGTTTGCATGTTCTCCCCGTGAATGCTTGGGTTCCCTATGGATACTCCGGCTTCCTCCCACCTCCAAAGACATGCACCTGGGGATAGGTTGATTGGCAACACTAAGTTGGCCCTAGTGTGTGAATGTGAGTGTGAATGTTGTCTGTCTATCTGTGTTGGCCCTGCGATGAGATGGCGACTTGTCCAGGGTGTATGCCGCCTTCCGCACGATTGCTGCTGAGATAGGCACCAGCGCCCGACCACGACCCCAAAAAAGGGAATAAGCGGTAGAAAATGGATGGATGGATGGATGTCTAGAACTAATTAACAACGGACAACTGTAGTAAGTGTACAACTTTTTTTTTCTTCATTTCATTTAAAATCAACTTGGATGTATAACATTTATTATATCAATTTTTATTTACTACAAAGTGTAACAATACATATGTGCAATTAATTGATCTGTATTAATCTGTAATATTTAATTCTATGTCAAGTTGAATAATTCTTAATATCTATGTTTGTAGCATAATTTCTACAGCTTTACAGTTAAGTATAAACAGTATATAATATCATATAAGGCTTGTAAAACTAGGTAGTGATGGAGGGGTAAATTATAAATTGTATTCATACATCATCATTTAATCCAAAGTGCAACAATTATGTGTAATTTATTGAACTGACAGTTTATTAATCTGTAAATCTATATTTATATCAGGTTTAGTAATACAAACTCTGTTTCCGTATGAGTTGGGAAATTGTGTTAGATGTAAATATAAACAGAATACAATGATTTGCAAATCCTTTTCAACCCATATTCAGTTGAATATGCTACAAAGACAAAATATTTGATGTTCAAACTGAGAAACATTTTTTTTTTCCAAATAATCATTAACTTTGGAATTTGATGCCAGCAACACGTGACAAAGAAGTTGGGAAAGGTGGCAATAAATACTGATAAAGTTGAAGAATGCTCATCAAACACTTATATGGAACATCCCACAGGTGTACAGGCTAATTGGGAAGAGTTGGGTTCCATGATGGGTATAAAAGCAGCTTCCATGAAATGCTCAGTAATTCACAAACAAGGATGGGGTGAGGGTCACCACTTTGTAAGCTAATTGTCGAACAGTTTTAGAACATTTCTCAACGAGCTATTGCAAGGAATTTAGGGATTTTACCATCTACGGTCTGTAAAATAATCAAAAACTTCAGAGAATCTGGAGAAATCACTGCATGTAAGCGATGATATTACGGACCTTTGATCCCTCAGGCGGTACTGCATCAAAAACCAGGTGTGTAAAGGATATCACCATATGGGCTCAGGAACATTTTATAAAACCACTGTCAGTAATTACAGTTGGTCGCTACATCTGTAAGTGCAAGTTAAAACTCTCCTATGCAAAGCCAAACCCATTTATCAACAATACCCTGAAATGCCATGACAAAGAAGTTGGGGAAGGTGGCAATAAATACTGATAAAGTTGAAGAATGCTCATCAAACACTTATATGGAACATCACACAGGTGTGCAGGCTAATTGGGAACAGTTGGCTGGGTCTGAGATCATCTAAGATGGACTGATGCAAAGTGAAAAGGTGTTCTGTGGTCTGACGAGTCCACATTTCAAATTATATTTGGAAACAGAGGACGTGGTGTCCTCCAGCACAAAGAGGAAAATAACCATTCGGATTGTTATAGGCGCAAAGTTCAAAAGCCAGCATCTGTGATGGTATGGAGGTGTATTAGTGCCCAAGGCATGGGTAACTTACACATCTGTGAAGGCACCATTAATGCTGAAAGGTCCATACAGGTTTTGGTGCAACATATGTTGTCATCCAAGCAACGTTATCAAGGACGCCCCTGCTTATTTCAGCAAGACAATGCCAAGGCACGTGTTACAACAGCGTGGCTTCGTAGTAAAAGAGTGCGGGTACTTTCCTGGCCTGCCTGCAGTCCAGACCTGTCTCCCATGAAAAATGTGTGGCGCATTATGAATCGTAAAATACGACAGCGGAGACTCCAGACTGTTGAACGACTGAAGCTCTACATAAAACAAGAATGGGAAAGAAATCCACTTTCAGAGCTTAAACAATTAGTTTCCTCAGTTCCCAAACGTTTATTGAGTGTTGTTAAAAGAAAAGGTGATGTAACACAGTGAACATGCCCTTTCCCAACTACTTTGGCACGTGTTGCAGCCATGAAATTCTAAGTTAATGAGTTTGAACATCAAATATCTTGTCTTTGTAGTGCATTCAATTGAATATGGGCTGAAAAGGATTTGCAAATCATTGTATTCCGTTTATATTTACATCCAACACAATTTCCCAAATCATATGGAAACGGGATTTGTACACAATACATCTATCTAGGTCCAGTGGTATAATTTATACAGCTTTATATTTCTATAAAATATCAAATGTCAAAGGAGGCATGTGAAATAGGTATGGATAGAAAAAGGAAATTATATTTGTATTTATATATTATGGTAAACGGTAAATGGGTTTTAACTTGTATAGCGCTTTTCTACCTTCAAGGTACTCAAAGCGCTTTGACACTACTTCCACATTCACCCATTTACACACACATTTACACACTGATGGAGGGAGCTGCCATGCAAGGCGCTAACCAGCACCCGTCAGGAGCAATGGTGAAGTGTCTTGCTCAAGGACACAAGGGATGTGACGAGGTTGGTACTAGATGGGGATTGAACCAGGGACCCCCGGGTTGCGCACGGCCACTCTCCCACTGCGCCACGCATATCATCATTATCATTAATATTATTTAACCGGTAGTATTGTGTGTATTAAATACCTGTACATTTTCTCTTGTAAATCAGTCTTACCCTGAATATTCATTTATATACTATTGTAATATATAAAATAGGGGTGTCCCGATATTGATGTCTGTCTGAAATATCAAGTATTGGATGATATTGTCATCTAAAGTCTCCAATACAAGCAGTTTTGCAGCGTGTTTATCCGTGCAAAGCTGGACAGCCAGCCCATTAACATCTAAATGCCCTCCCATAAGTACACGTTTGACATTTCCTTGCATTTTAGTGAAATATTTTACAAAATGTAAACATGAAAGGCTGTAGGCCAATAGGAGCTGGCTGCTACAAAACAGCTAAACACAGAAGCTAGTAGTATGTAATAAATGTTTTTAATTGAACAATATTGCAGTCTAAAACATGACATTTGTCAATAGAAACACGTTACAAATAATTATAGTTGCATATTTCTTGCACGTTCAAAGTCTTCGAGGCAGAAATGTTTTGGAAAGTATCCCAGTAACAAAAGTGTCCGCATCACTCCACTTCTTGCGTCATGCCCTTAATTGAATGAATCAATGTGACCACTAGGTGTCAACAAAACACACTCCACTTAAAAAACATGAATCTGTCATATGGTTAGTGTTTTCATACCTACCATTGTTCTCTCCGTAATTCCACTTAATGTAACGTTCTCTAACATTCCACATTACAAAATAATATATGTATGTACTTTAATTCCTTAAGGTTAGTGTTTTTCATACCTACAATGTTTTCACAGTTTGACTAATTTTACTTGTGCAAACGTTTTCTAACATTTCACACTGCAAAATAAAAAAAAGCATGTAGTTTGATTCCTGCAATTATTGTATCGTATTAACCTCTGTTGTAATATCGGTATTGTGTTGGAAGTAAAAACGTCATAAGATATAAATGACTGTGTCATAAGTTTCATCCAAAGGCAGAGCCTGTACAATATTCCTAAAAGCTGAGGATCAATTCAGCAACAATGCTTTCATACTTACTGTGGCATCATCTGAACCAGACGCAAATGCATCTCCACTGGGATAATAACTGTTTTAAGACAGAAGGAGCACTAATATTACGAATATATATCTATACATCAATCAAAAAATAACATTTTAGTGACAAGCACTTATAATAAGTGTGTGACTTACCGTACACTATTGATGTCAGATTCATGAGTTTCAAATGACTGAATGCACTGCCCTGAACGCATGTCCCACACATTGGCCTTCTTATCGCAGCCCTGCGGCGACACAATTGACATTTTAAAAAGGTACGTAAATGATGAGTTGCGTGTAATAAAAAGCACCCTCACTCCTGACACAAACGTATTTCCAGTCTCAGAGGGGGCCAAGTCGAGGCACAACACGTCTGCCGCGTGTCCATGGAAACTCTGCAACAACTGCCCGCTCTCCACATCCCATAATGCACACGTGCCGTCACCGCTGGAAGTCAGGATCTTTCGACCATGGACAGAGAGCGGAGAACACTGGGAGTTAGTTAGAAGTTTTATTAATGGACCGTGAAACATCATCTGACCAGGACATGAAACACGATTGGCTGTTTGATGAATAGTTAAGGCATGCTTGCCAACCCTCCATATTTTCCCGGGAGACTCCCGAATTTCAGTGCCCCTCCCGAAAATCTCCGGGGGCAACCAGTCTCCCGGATTCTGCCAGAACAACAATATTGGGGACGTGCCTTAAAGGCACTTCCTTTAGCGTCCTCTACAACCTGTCGTCACGTCCCTTTTCTCTCCATACGGCCCAACCTCTTAATATATACGTCTTTAACACACATGAGTGAATGCAAGGCATACTTGATCGACAGCCATACAGGTCACACTGAGGGTGGCCGTACAAACAACTTTAATACTGTTACAAATATGCGCCACACTGTGAACCCACACCAAACAACAATGACAAACACATTTCGGGAGAACATCTGCACTGTAACACAAGAGAACAAATACCCAGACCCCATTGCAGCACTAACTCCTCTGGGACGCTACAGTATACACCCCCGCTACCACTAAACCCCGCCCCCCACACCCTCATCTCCTGAATTCGAAGGTCTCAAAGTTGGCTAGTATGAGTAAGGCAGTACATTATCATTAACAATGACATACACTGTTGAACGGATGTGATGCAGGTTATAAAAGTAATGCTGTCATGCATATATTTACAGATTTGGTTAATATATTGTGTACCATCTCACCTGCATGTCTGAGTTAGTGAAGCTACAAGCAGACAAGTAGTTGGTGTGCATGGCCACCGACTTCTTCTTCGCAGCCAGGTTCTCATTTTTGTCCAGGGAGAGAGGATACACTGAGCATTTGTTGTCAAGGCCACTATAGGACAGCAATTAAAAAACTGATTAATTAGAAAATGATGTATCCAAATGACATGCAACCTGTTTAAATTGACACTACAATCGGCAGTGTGGTCTTTGACAAGAACCAGGCAGGAAATGACAATAAATGGTCTTTCAAGAGATTACACCTACAAACACAAAAGACAGAGAGCTCTTTCCTGATAACAGCCAGGTACAGTAATTAATAATGAATACATTTATTTTAAAAATCCAATAAACCACAATCTTTGAATGTTGGTAATATTGAAAGAGTTGAAGTATTTAAATTGTTTTTATTTTCTTGCAAGTTTATCAACTGTACAATATAACCGCTACATGATGCACCTGAGGTACGCTCCAGCACCCACTGCAACCCCAAAGGGGACAAGCGGTAGAATATGGATGGTTTGGAGTGTCACTGTAACTCCTGCTGTCATTTAAACAGAAAATGTATAACAAGCCTGGATAAATAACACAAATCATATAATGTGTGATTTGCTTTGAATATTAGGCAACATTTTTAAACCCCATGTCTTATATTTGGTCTTTGGCACTTTTTGAGTTTTTAGTGTTATTTTTACCCATTTTAGTTGGTTTTATCTTATTTTTTTATTAATTATATTCGTTTTTATTGTGGTTTATTTTGGTTACTCTTTTTAATCCACATTTTATGTCTAAACATTAGTCTAATTTAAACGTTTTTGAGATGTATTTTATTGTTTTTGTTAGTTTCTGTGACTTTTATTACGTTGTTTATTCATTATTGTGTGAAGCACTTTGGTCCGCTTGTTATTTTTTAAAAGTGCGCTACAAATAAAGTCGGATTAGATTGGCTTGGTACACCAAGGGGAAACAATTCTAGTGTAGGGATGCAATAAATATAGATTTTTACTGTATAATTATAGTGTGACTAATAATCTCAAATTTACAATTATTATGCATTGATTATTTCCACAAGAAAAAATTTATAAAATCAGACATACCTTAGAGATTTTAATGTGTTCTTTATTACTGTCAGAAATAACAGCAATGAAAATATTATTACAATAATACTACAAAAGAATATTATTAATAATACATTATTAAATAATTGTATCCATGATATAGGATTACCTAAAATTTACTTTGTTGATCCCCAGAGGGAAATGTTACTTATGTGGGTAAAAGTATTGTCATCAACTTCATTTTTAATCATCTATTTTATGTTGTGTAATAACTGGAATTTACATATTTACAGTATAGGCCGTGGTATATAGTGCTGTTCTTCGACAACAGGGGTCTCAAACATGAGGCCCGCGGGCCGCCCACGCTTTGATATGACAATTTAATGTTGTTACGGCCCGCAAGTTTAATATGAACGGCGCTTAACAGCGTCATACCTCCCTACGTCCCCAATTTTCCTGGGAGACCCCTAAATTTCAGGGCACCAATTCTCTCGAAGCCCCTGTCAATTTATACCATATCAACAATATTCAGGGAGTGTCATAATGGCAATTTAGCGCCCCCTACATCCTGAACTGGCAGCATGCAAGCCCAGTTATATGTTGCATCTGGCCATGCAAGACGCACGTGTGATATTGCAAGATATATTTGATCAACAGCTACACATGTCACACTGAGGGGGGCCGTAAAAAATTTTTTAACACTGTTACAAATATGTGCCAGGCTGTGAACCCACACCAAACAAGAATGACAAACACATTTCGGGAGAACATCCGCATCGTAACACAACATAAATACAGCAGAACAATTACCAAGAATCCCATGCATCCCTGACTCTTCCGGGCTACAATATACACACCCCCGCTACCACCCACCCTCCCTACTTGCGTCGGTTGAGGTGTTGTGTATTGTAGCCAGGGAGAGTCAGGGCTGCAAGGTGTTCTGGGTATTTGTTCTCTTGTGTTTAAGTTGTGTTAAGGTGCGGAAACTCTCCCAAAAAGGGTTTGTCATTCTTGTTTGGTGTCGGTTCAGTGTGGTGCATATTTGTAACAGTGTTAAAAGTTGTTTATACGGCCACCCTCAGTGTGACCCGTATGGCTGTTGAACAACTACGTCTTACAGCCCCTGACGTAGTTCTGCACAAGTCTCGTACAACATGTTACAGAGCCGGCACATTGGTTGTGTGATGTAGAAGCGTGCGCGATGACATGTAGTAGAGCAGTAGTCCTCTTCTAGGGAATGTGCGAACCCCTAGAGGTACTTGAAGGGTATGCCAAGGGGCAAGTGAGATGTATTGTTATGCCCCACAATGTTATTTTCTAAGACACCTAGTGGTGGAAATCAGTTTGCAGTTTGTGTTATATTTTGACCCTCCTGTCTTGCCTTAGTCAGCTTAGTGTAGGTGTGCACATGTCAGAGAGCAGTTCAGAGCAGATGTCAGACAAACAGCATTGCACTGCAGGCTTTAAACTTTCTTTTCGACTTTGAAGACTTCTAAGGTCTAAACCTTTAAACTTATATGAATACAATATTGTGACACATTATTTGTGCCTTTTTAGTTTAAGACTGTTTTAGTAAGATATTTGTGCCCATTGTTGAAAGCTAATTACTTACAGTATTTGTTGGTTTGGATGTTAAATGGGCTACATAGCAGACTTCTATATTGGTTTATATAGCTATATACACATGTATGTTGTATATAGACATATGCTAAATGTAAAATGTTTGTTTGGGTTTATGTATTTATGTTCACAGTTTTACAAATTATACAATTGATCCTTCACTAAAAAGGCCTAAACTAAACTACACTACAAACGCTCGGGACTCTTTTCATCAAGGATTATATCATGTTAGCTATCTGCTAAGCTAACCAGCAAAAAGCAAGAGCAGAATATTCATTATAAAATTATTATAAAAAAATAGCAGCAATTCATAAATCCTTTATAAATACTGTATATTATTGAATAATACTTCAATGAAACATGAATGTAAGTTCATAAACTGTGAAAAAAATAATACAACAATCCAACATTCAGTGTTGACAGCTAGACTTTTTATGGACATGTTGCATAAATAATGATGTTAAGGATTTATATTTTTGTGAAGAAATGTTTAGAATTATGAATCCAGATGGATCTCTATTACAATCCCCAAAGAGGGCACTCTAAGTTGATGATTACTTCTATGTGTAGAAATCTTAATTTATAATTGAATCACTTGTTTATTTTTCAACAATTTTTAGTTATTTTATATCTTTTTTTCCAAATAGTTCAAGAAAGACCAATATTTTGCACCGTTTAATAAATCAAAAACTGATGACATAGTGCTGAATTTTACTTCTTTATCTTTTTCTTTCCAACCAAAATGCTTTGCTCTGATTAAGGGGTACTTGAATTTAAAAAATGTTCACAGTGGGTCACATCACTCAAAAAAGGTTGAGAACCACTGTTGTAGAGGACGTTAAAGGCAGTGCAGTCACGGCAGCCCTTAATGTCGGCCGGGTGAAAATTGGGACAAATTCGGGAAAATGGTTGCAACGGTAGATTGTCGAGAGGTGCACTGAAATTCAGGAGTCTCCCGGAAAAATCGTGAGGGTTGACAAGTATGTTGCTAGTGCGGGAAAGCCATTCATAGAAGGTGAATTCATTAAAAAGTGCATGTTAGATTTTTTAAGAAATCTTTTCTTGCGGCCCAGCCTTACCCAGTTTCTGCATCCAGTGGCCCCCAAGTAAATTGAGTTTGAGACCCCTGTTCTACAAGCACCTGATATTGTGCTAGTGTTTTACACTGACTACATTAAGTTACAATAACTATAGTTAATTAATTTTTGCATTTATAGAGAGTGAGGAGTGTAATATACAGTCTAATGGAACCTTTGCCATTAATTAACCGTAAGGTTTTTAATCATAGTTAATAGTAAAACCGGTTAGTCGTTCCGTCCTTATTCTGGTGCAGGGGGATTTAATACATTTTCGAAAATATGATCACAAAACAAGAAGGGTAAAAATTATTGTTTTTGTTGTTGTTTAGTTTAATTAGCAGTCTGCGTTCTGTTTATGGAACTGTACTGTTTATTAACACCTTCAATTGTGACTTCATTTCTGCATCCTGCTGCATTTGAATTAACATTAAATGTGTTCTCCACAAAGTTTCATGGATACCATTTCACACTAAAAGGAACCAGCATAATTGGGGGGTAAAACAAAAAGCTATACAGCACTCACCCACAAGCTACAGCGCAGCCGGACGGGGCGTAGGCACAGGCCATTACCCAGGTGCAAGGCATTGTCACAGCGTGCTCCTGAGCAACATCAAAACAAACAATAAAACCAAATGGTGCATCGTTTGCTTCAGTACAGTAAAATTAATCAGATTCCTGTTAATCAAGGGGGGAAACCGGCTTGAACACGGCTTGATGGTAGGACTGCACAGGTCTCCAACATAATGAACATAAAGACTAGTTCAAAGAAGACATGTTTAATTCTGTTTATTGCTATGGCAACTACACTGACAAATACAATTCAGTTCGATCCAATATGTTCAATAGTCATGTGTTTATATTTTAGGTAATGTCCAAAGTTAAATAAAAAGGTCTATGATGGGTTGATAAGTATAAGGGGAAAGAAAAGTAATTATCTCCTTACACAGTTAAGTCACTTTTAAACTGCAATGCCGCTTCGGCATTGACTGAAAAAGTGAAAAAAACAAATAAATGTTAGTTACGTTATGTTAGTTACATCTCTTTTTTTATGATGTATATTTTCTGATGGATCTAATCTCTACTTTATGCTGACCTTTTTTTGTTTTGTTTGTTTTTGGCTGCAGCTGTTACATATACTGCATTATTGTACATGGTAATTGGGAGTTGTTATATATTGTATAAAATATTATGTAATATAATAAAATAATATATCAGTATATTTTATATACTCAATCAATCAATGTTTATTTATATAGCACCAAATCACAAGTGTCTCAAAGGGCTGCACAAACCACAACGACATCCTCGGTACAGAGCCCAAATAAGGGCAAGGAAAAACTCACACCCAGTGGGATGTCGGTGACAGTGACAATGATGACTATGAGAAACCTTGGAGAGGACCGCATATGTGGGAAATCCCCTCCCCCTAGGGGACCGAAAGCAATGGACGTCGAGCGGGTCTAACATGATATTGTGAAAGTCCACTCCATAGTGCATCCAACATAACGGTGAGAGTCCAGTCCAAAGTGGATCCAGAATAGTAGCGAGAGTCCCGTCCATAGTGGAGCCAGCAGGAAACCATCCCAAGCGGAGAAGGATCAGCAGCGCATAGATGTCCCAAACCGATACACAGGCGAACGGTCCATCCTGGGTCCCGACTCTCGACAGCCAGTACTTCATCCATGGCCACTGGACCTGTGTCCCCCCCTACCTATACTGATATATATGACTATGGACTGGACTTTCACAATATTATGATAAATCTACTCGACGTCCATTGCATCCGGTCTCCCCTAGACGGGGGGGTGCCCCACATCTGCGGTCCTCTCATAGTCATTCACATTGATGTCCCACTGGGTTGTGAGTTTTTCCTTGCCCTTTTGTGGGCTCTGAACCGAGGATGTCGTTGTGGCTTGTGCAACCCTTTAAGACAGTTGTGATTTAGGACTATATAAATAAACATTGATAGAATAATTGATACTGTATATATAAAATGTAAATATTACATATATGTTATGTTTTATATTGCTACTATGGTACATTTTTAGTCCACTTAATACCTGCATTATCCTTTCCAGCCTTTGCAACCGAGCTACTGTGTGGAACAATTTCCGTTGTTTATCAATCAAGTTTGTCTAAGTCTATGTCTAAAGAAAACTAATGTTTTGGAGACAAGTATTTGGAGAAAAGGTTTGGATTCAATATAAACTTTAATAGCTCAGTCGTTTTAGAAATACTGCAGTAAATCTGTCACTGTGATGGTGTGCGAAGTGACGCTAAATTAGCAATTATCTTTATGGGATTTTGAATAACGCAGCCCGGGAGTTTGAATAACGCAGCCGGCGTGCTGCTAAGCTAAACTAAAACTATTCCAAAAGACATGTTTACTTTTTGCTGAATAGAAGTTTAACAGAAACAAATTAAAAGTAGAACCAGCCAACACCTGCAGAGCATAATCATGTGCCCACCCTTTAGTGGTTGTGGCCCTAAACAACTGCAGAGTGCGTTTATGCCAGGGGCCGGCCCTACAAGAAGTCTCAGTTTGGCATCGGTTTTCGATTCGTTGTCGTTACCAATCTACATGGAACTACGAAAAAAGGAAAAATCCGCCAAATAAGGAAAAGGTTTTTTTTCTCTTTATTATGGCTCACAGTTGCGCTTCTCTTATTTCTTTCTGCGCAGTTGTTAGATAAAAAAACAACAACATTCAATTAAAAACTATACAAACTCAAACCCAGTGAAGTTGGCTCGTTGTGTAATTTGTAAATAAAAACAGAATACAATTATTTTCAAATCTTTTTCAAATTATATTCAATTGAATAAACTACAAAGACTGCAATTTTTTTTGCAAATAATCATTAACTTAGAATTTAATGGCAGCAACACATTGCAAAGAAGTTGGCACAAGGGCATTTCTACCACTGTGTTACATGGCCTTTCCTTTTAACAACGCTCGCTAAACGTTTGGGAACTGAGGAGACCAGTTTTTGAAGCTTTTCAGGTGGAATTATTTACCATTCTTGCTTGATATACAGCTTAAGTTGTTAAACAGTTTGGGGTCTCCGCTGTGGTATTTTAGGCTTCATATTGCCCCACACAATTTCAATGGGAGACAGGTCTGGACTACAGGCAGGCCAGTCTAGTACCCGCACTCTTTTACTATGAAGCCACACTGTTGTAACACATGGCTTGGCATTGTCTTGCTGATATAAGCAGCGGTGTCCATGATAACGTTGCTTGGATGGCAACATATGTTGCTCCAAAACCTGTATGTACCTTTCAGCATTAATGGAGCTTTCACAGATGTGTAAGTTACCCATGCCTTGGGCACAAATACACCCCCATATGCTGGCTTTTCAATTTTTCACCTGGAACAATCCGAATGATTCTTTTCCTCTTTGTTCCGGAGGACACAACGTCCACAGTTTCCAAAAATAATTTGAAATGTGGACTCGTCAGACCAAAGAAAAATTTTCCACTTTGCATCAGTCCATCTTAGATGAGCTTGGGCCCACGAAAACCGGCGGCGTTTCTGGGTGTTGTTGATAAATGGCTGTCACATTGCATAGTAGAGTTTTAACTTGCACTTACAGATGTAGCGACGAACTGTAGTTACTGGCAGTGTTTTTTTTAAGTGTTACTGAGCCCCTGTGGTGATATCCTTTACACACTGATTTCGTTTTTTTTGATGAAGTATTGCCTGTGGGGTCAAAGGTCACGGGCATTCAATGTTGGTTTTCAGCCTTGCTGTTTATGTGCAGTAATTTCTCCAGATTCTCTGAACCTTTTAACGATATTACTGACGGACAAATTCCCGAATTCCTGGCAATAGCTAATTGTATTTGTTCACAAAGTGGTGACCTTCGCCCCATCCTTGTTTGTGAATGACTGAGCATTTCAAAGAAGCCGCTTTGATACCCAATCATGGCACCCACCTGTTCCTGATTAGCCTGTTCACCCGCGGAGTGTTCCAAATAAGTGTTTGATGAGCATTCCTCATCTTTCTCAGTCTTTTTTGCCACTCGGGACAGCCTTTTTGAAACATGTTATAGGCATCAAATTCCAAATGAGCTAATATTTGCAAAAAATAACATTTTCCAGTTTGAACATTGAGTATCTTGTCTTTGCAGTCTATTCATTTGAATATAGGTTAAAAAGGATTTGAAAATCATTGTATTCTGTATTTATTTATGATTTACAAAAGGTGCCAACTTCATTGGTTTTGGGTTTTGCACTTAGCTCAGGAATGGTGCTTTATAGGTTTAGAAAAACAACAACATGCAATTATTAATTATAGTTGCAGGTCCAATGTAGTGATTTTTTTAATCTATCAGATGGCGGATGATTGTAATGAAACACAAACAGTATGAGTTCAGTGTCAAGACAGCTGCTGAGTGTGCCACACACACTCACTGAGCATACTTGCCAACCTTGAGACCTCCGAGTTCGGGAGATGGGGCCCGGGGGGACTTTTGAGGTAGGGCGGTGTTGGGGGACGGGGTTTGGTGGTAGCGGGGGTTTATATAGTGGCGTCCCGGAAGAGTTAGTGCTGCAAAGAGTTCTGTTGTGTTATGATGCAGATGTTCTCCCGAAATGTGTTTGTCATTCTTGTTTGGTATGGGTTCACAGTATGGCGCACATTTGTAACAGCGTTAAAGTTGTGTTTGCGGCCACCTCAATGTGACCTGTATGGCTTTTAATTAAGTATGACTTGCATTCATAAAACCTACTCAGTGGCCTAGTGGTTAGAGCAGGGGTCACCATCCATCCATCCATCCATCCATTTCCTACCGCTTATTCCCTTTTGGGGTTGCGGGGGGCGCTGGCGCCTATCTCAGCTACAATCGGCGGAAGGCGGGGTCACCAACCTTTTTGAAACTAAGAGCTACTTCTTGGGTACTGATTAATGCGAAGGGCTACCAGTTTGATACACACTTAAATAAATTGCCAGAAATAGCCAGTTTGCTCAATTTACCTTTGATAAATAAATCATATTCATAAAAAAATGGGTATTTCTGTCCGTCATTTCGTCGTACAATTTTTTTTCCTTTTACGGAAGGTTTTTTTGTAGAGAATAAATGATGAAAAAAAAACACTTAATTGAACGGTTTAAAAGAGGAGAAAACTGATAAATGAAAATTAAATTTTGAAACATAGTTTATCTTCAATTTTGACTCTTTAAAATTCAAAATTCAACCCAAAAAAATGAAAAGAAAATCTAGCTAATTCAAATCTTTTTGAAAAAATCTAAAAAATAATTTATGGAACATCATTAGTAATTTTTCCTGATTAAGATTAATTTTAAAATGTTGATGAAATGTTTTAAATAGGTTAAAATTAAATCTGCACTTTGTTATAATATAAAACAAATTGGACCAAGCTATAGTTCTATCAAAGACGAATCATTATTTCTTGTAAAGATTTTCCAGAACAAAAATTTTAAAAGAAATTCAAAAGACTTTGAAATAAGATTTAAATTTGATTCAATAGATTTTCTAGATTCGCCAAAATAATTTTTTTTAAATTTTAATCATAATAAGTTTGAAGAAATATTTGACAAATATTCTTCGTCGAAAAAACAGAAAGTAAATGCAGAATTAAATTAAAATGTATTTATTATTCTTTACAATAATTAAAAAAAATACTTGAAATTGATTTAAATTGTCAGGAAAGAAGAGGAAGGAATTTAAAAGGTAAAAAGTTATATGTGTTTAAAAATCCTAAAAACATTTTTAAGGTTGTATTTTTTCTCTAAAATTGTCTTTCTGAAAGTTATAAGAAGCAAAGTAAAAAAATAAATGAATTTATTTCAACAAGTGAAGACCAAGTCTTTAAAATATTTTCTTGGATTTTCAAATTCTATTTGAGTTTTGTCTCTCTTAAATTAAAAATGTCGAGCAAATCGAGACCAGCTTGCTTGTAAATAAATACAATTTTAAAAAATAGAGGCAGCTCACTGGTAAGTGCTGCTATTTGAGCTATTTTTACAACCGTCCAGCGGGCTACTCATCTGGTCCTTACGGGCTACCTGGTGCCCGCGGGCACCGCGTTGGTGAGCCCTGGGTTAGAGTGTCTGCCCTGAGATTGGTATTTTGGGAGTTCAAACCCCGGTCGAGTCATACCAAAGACTATAAAAATGGGACCCATCGCCTCCCTGCTTGGTACTCAGCATCAAGGGTTGGAATTGGGGGTTAAATCACCATAAATGATTACCGGGCGCGGCACCGCTGCTGCCCACTGCTCCCCTCACTTCCCAGGGGTTGAACAAGGGGATGGGTCAAATACAGAGGACAAATTTCACCACACCTAGTGTGTGTGTGACAATAATTGGTACTTTAACTTTACTTTCAATTATGTGTGATTGTAAAAGCCGCATATGTTATGTGACTGGTCCGACACGCTGTTTGTATATAGGAAAAGCAAACATGACGACAGGTTGTAGAGAACGCTAAAGGCAGTGCATTTAAGGCACGCCCCCAATTTCGTTGTCCGGGTGGAAAACAGGAGAAATTTGGGAAAATGATTGCCCCGGTAGATTTTCGGAGTCTCCCGGAAAAATCAGGAGGGTTGGCAAGTATGTCACTGAGGCATCACTACTAAACACCAGCTTACCTTGTTGGTAGTGAAGGCATCCCACACGATCACTTTCCCATCCTGCGTGTGAAGAGAGAAAAAAAAAAACCCTCAGTTAATTGCCATGCGAAGATCATTGATAGCAAAAGAGCTTTCTTCACCTGTGAGGAGCTGACAATCCTCCTCTTGTCCTTACACCAGTCCATGCACAGAACTTTGTTGCCATGTCCCTTCAGAGTTCTCCGGGTCTTCATGACAAACTGACCCAAGCCCTCCACCTTCTCTGCCACTTGGTGCACTACACACACACACACACACACACACACACACACACACACACATTGTGCACGACATTAAATCTCCATCCTGATTAATATCCAGTGTAGCAACAAGGATTAAAACCACAGTGGGCCTGCATCAAATGGATGAATACATTTAACCCCCCCCACGTGAAAGCATCTCATTTGCATATCCACATCCTGTCTGCTTGTTTAAAATGTCTTCATTCTTGACTTAGCTGTTGCCATGCAGCAGGGAGGATGTTTGGATGCTACATCCAGATGGATGCAAGCCTCGAGCTAGAGAATGGGGAAGCAAACCAGAAAAAAACAAAAACAAAAACAAAAACCAAACCAGAGCCTGTTCATTCATTGTCACGCATTAAAACCGTCATTTTGTCGACGATGTGAGTTTAAAAAAAAAACACACAAATCAAGTCGAAACATCTGCTGTGATCAGTCGTCGCTACGAGCACGGAGGCCTCTCCATTTTCCGTACTCACGCTCGACGTCGTGCAGCTTGGCTCTTTCCTCCTCCAGCTTCGACTTCAGCGTCTCCGACTCCGTCTTGAGATGCGCCAGAGTCTCGTTGAGCTGAACCTCCTGTGTCGCCATGTCAGGGATTGGAGGGGATCTCATATATTTGTCCTTTGTGCGGGCAGCGATGGGCAGCGAAAAGGCTTAAAATGCACACAGCTAACAGCTGATGCTGCCCCCGTGACGTCACCGCGCTATGATGCTACTCCACTCTTCCAGAGGAGGAGGAGGAAATCACTTCTCAGTGCACTGGCGAATAAATTCATGCAAGACACTTCATTAAGCACCAATTGAATGAGATCCAATGCAAAAGCTGTCAATTCCACAATATGTATTATTGTGCCCAATGGCGGTTCCAGCTTTTAATGACGTCCTGGGCGTGACCCTGCCCCTTTTGCAGCTGTATCCACCTGGGGGTCTTCTGTTTATCACAGTTAATTGGTTTCAGACATGGCCACAATAAACATATTTCGGTCAAGTACAGGAATCATTACTTATGTAGCCGAGTGTCCTGGGTTTGCATAATTTGGGTACTGATAAAATAAAATAATAAAAGGGAGTCATGAGAGCAGGTCCGGTCTCCACCACTTCTTTATCGTTCCCTTCTTTTCACCTCTTTCCATATCCCTACACCTTCTTCAACAACCCACCTTTATACAGACCTCTTACGTCAACACTGGAGGGACACCCTGAACTGTTTGTTACACTTATACCAGTGGTTTTCAACCACTGTGCCGTGTTATATATGTGTGTCTAGTGCAGTGGTCACCAACGCGGTGCCCGCGGGCCCCAGGTAGCCCGTAAGGACCAGATGAGTAACCCGCTGGCCTGTTCTAAAAATAGCTCAAATAGCAGCACTTACCAGTGAGCTGCCTCTATTTTTTTTAAATATATTTATTTACTAGCAAGCTGGTCTCGCTTTGCTCGACATTTTTAATTCTAAGAGAGACAAAACTCAAATAGAATTACAAAATCCAAGAAAATATTTTATAGACTTGGTCCTCACTTGTTTAAATAAATTATTTATGTTTTTACTTTGCTTCTTATAACTTTCAGAAAGACAACTTTAGAGAAAAAATACAACCTTAAAAATGATTTTAGGATTTTTAAACACATATACCTTTTTACCTTTTAAATTCCTTCCTCTTCTTTCCTGACAATTTAAATCAATGTTCAAGTAAATTTATTTTTTTATTGTAAAGAATAATAAATACATCATAATTGAATTCTTTATTTTAGCTTCTGTTTTTTTCGACAAAGAATATTTGTGAAATATTTCTTCAAACTTATGATTAAAATTCAAAAAAATTATTCTGGCAAATTCTTATTTCAAAGTCTTTTAAATTTATTTTAAAATGTTTGTTCTGGAAAATCTAGAAGAAATAATGATTTGTCTGTTAGAAATATAGCTTGGTCCAATTTGTTACATATTCTTACAAAGTGCAGATTGGATTTTAACCTATTTAGAACACGTCATCAAAATTCCAAAATGAATCTTAGTCAGGAAAAATTACTAATGATGTTCCATAAATTATTTTTTTTATTTTTTCAAAAAGATTCGAATTAGGTAGTTTTTCTCTTCATTTTTTTTCGGTTGAATTTTGAATTTTAAAGAGTCGAAATTGAAGATAAACTATGTTTCAAAATGTATTCATTTATTTATTTTTTTGTGTTTTCTCCTCTTTTAAACCGTTCAATCAAGTGTTTTTTTCATCATTTGTTCTCTACAAAAAACCTTCTGTAAAAGGAAAAAAAATGTACGACGGAATGACAGACAGAAATACCCATTTATATATATATATATTTATATATATATGTATATATATATATATATATATATATATATATATATATATATATATATATATATATATATATATTAAAGGTAAATTGAGCAAATTTGCTATTTCTGGCAATTTATTTAAGTGTGTATCAAACTGGTAGCCCTTCGCATTCATCAGTACCCAAGAAGTAGCTCTTGGTTTCAAAAAGGTTGGTGACCCCTGGTCTAGTGCATCCATCCATTTTCTCCCGTTTATTCCCTTTTGAGTTCACGGGGGGCGCTGGCGCCTATGTCAGCTACAATCAGGCGTAAGGCGGGGTACAGTGGTTCTCAAATGGGGGTAAGCGTACCCCTGGGGGTTCTTGAAGGTATGCCAAGGGGTACGTGAGATGATTTTTTTTTTTAATATTCTAAAAATAGCAACAATTCAAAAATCCTTTATAAATATATTTACTAAATAATACTTCCACAAAATAGGAATGTAATGAAAAAAATATAACAATGCAATATTCAGTGTTGACGGCTAGATTTTTTGTGGACATGTTCCATATATATTGAGATTTCTTTTTTTGTGAAGAAATATTTAGAACTAAGTTCATGAAGCCAGATGGATCTCTATTACAATCCCCAAAGAGGGCACTTTAAGTTGATGATTACTTCTATGTGTAGAAATCTTTATTTATAATTTAATCACTTGTTTATTTTTCAACAAGTTTTTAGTTATTTTTATACCTTTTTTTCCAAATAGTTAAAGAAAGACCACTACAAATGAGCAATATTTTGCACTGTTATAAATTTAATAAATCAGAAACTGATGTCATAGTGCTGTATTTTACTTCATCTCTTTTTTTCCACCAAAAATGCTTTGCTCTGATTAGGGGGTACTTCATAAAAAAAATGTTCACAGGGGGTACATCACTGAAAAAAGGTTGAGAACCACTGGTCAAGTGTGCCGTGGGAGATTATCTAATTCCCCCTATTTGGGTTAAAAAATGGGCAGCACAGTGGGACATGGGTTAGTGTATGTCCCTCACAATATGAAGGTCCTGAGTAGTCCTGAATTCAATCCCGGGCTCGGGATCTGTCTGTGTGGAGTTTGCATGTTCTCCCCGTGACTGTGTGGGTTCTCCGGCTTCCTCCCACCTCCAGAGACATGCACCTGGGGATAGGTTGATTGGCAACACTAAATTGGCCCTAGTGTGTGAATGTGAGAGTGAATGTTGTCTGTATATCTGTGTTGGCCCTGCGATGAGGTGGCGACTTGTCCAGAGTGTACGCTGCCTTCCACCCGATTGTAGCTGAGATAGGCACCAGTGCCCCCCGCCACCCCAAAGGGAATAATCGGTAGAAATGGATGGATGGATGGATGGGTTAAAAAAATGGGCAGCACAGTGGCTTAGGGGTTAGTGCATGTGCCTCACAATACGAAGATCCTGAGTAGTCTTGGCAGAAGGTGGGGATTGAACCCGGAACCCTAAGGTTGCTGGCACAACCACTCTCCCAACGGCACCACGCCGTCCCCAGTAGGTGGCAGCCTGTGGGTATTTGCTTTGTAGATGTGGGAAACAGCGGGAGGCAAGTAAAAGGGTATCTAATGCTTAAAGCAAAAATAAACAAAAGGCAAGTGCCTCTAAGAAAAGGCATTGAAGCTGAAGGAAGGCTATACAGAACGAAACAAAAACGGAACTGGCTACAAAGTAAACAAAAACAGAATGCTGGACGACAGGAAAGACTTACTCTAGAGCAAAGACGCCGTTCACAGAGTACATCCAAACATGACAATCAACAATGTCCATACAAAGGTAAAAGCAAGTAAAATATTCTTGATTTTTTAGAACAAAGTATATGCAGGAAATAGCGCTCAAAGAAAAACATGAAACTGCTACAGGAAAATACCAAAAAAAGAGTAAAAAAAAACAAAATAGGAGCACAAGACAAGAACTAAAACACTACACAAGGGAAAAGAGCAAACACCTCCAACTAAGTCACGGCGTGATGTGACAGGTCGTGACAGTACACCTACTTTGAGAGAAGAACTATCATGATGGTTATGGTTTAAAGTCATATCCAATAATTGTGACAACTTTTTATTGTCAACTGAGTTTCGTTTTTTAATGATTTCTGCCTTTGGTATGGCTCCGGATTTTTTCAAAAATGTGCCTTGGCTCAAAAAAAGGTTGAAAAATACTGCACTGGAGAATACATTTACGCAAGAAACTTCATTGGGCACACCTGCACAATTGAATGAGATCCAAAACAAAAGCTGTAAAATTCCCCAATATGTATCATTGTGGTTCTAGCTTTTAATGACGTCCTGGGCGTGACCCGGCCCCTTTTGCAGTTGCGCCCACGAGAGTCTTCTGTTTATCACAGTTAATTGGTTTCAGACATGGCCACAATAAACATATTTCCGCCAAGTACAGGAATCATTACTTATACATCAAATATCTGCAGCTAGAGCACAAAAAAATCATGCTCAAGACATGAGATAACACCCTTTACATCGGGGGTGTCAAACTCATTTTAGATCGGGGGCGACATGGACAAAAATCTACTCCCAAGTGGGCCGGACTGATAAAATCAAGACACGATTACTTAAAAATAGGGACGACTTCAGATTGTTTTCTTCGTTTAAAAAAAAAAATTGAACTTGCACATTCTGAAAATGTACAAATCATAATGTTAGTTTTTTTTTTTTTACACTCACATCCAACCACCCATCCATTTTCTTCCGCTTATCCGAAGTCGGGTCGCGAGGGCAGCAGCCTAAGCAGGGAAGTCCAGACTTCCCTCTCCCCAGCCACTTCGTCCAGCTCTTCCTGGGGGATCCAGAGGCGTTCCCAGGCCAGCCGGGAGACATAGTCTTCCCAACGTGTCCTCGGTCATCCCCGTGGCCTCCTACCAGTTAGAGGTGCCCGAAACACCTCCCTAGGGAGGCGTTCGGGTGGCATCCTGACCAGATGCCCGAACCACCTCATCTGGCTCCTCTCGATGTGGAGGAGCAGCGGCTTTACTTTGAGCTCCTCCCGGATGACAGAGTTTCTCACCTTATCTCTAAGGGAGAGCCCCGCCACCCGGCGGAGGAAACTTATTTCGGCCGCTTGTACCCGTGATCTTGTCCTTTCGGTCATAACCCAAAGCTCATGACCATAGGTGAGGATAGGAACCAGGACGAAAACCACACTGTTCCTCCTGAATCTAAGGTCCGACTATCCGGCGTAGCCTCCTCTCCAGTACACCAGAATAGACCTTACCGGGAAGGCTGAGGAGTGTGATCCCACGATAGTTGGAACACAACCACAGGTTCCCCTTCTTAAAGAGAGGAACCACCACCCCGGTCTGCCAATCCAGAGGTACCGCCCTTGATGTCCACGCGATGTTGCACAGTCTTGTCAACCAAAACGGCCCCAGAGCATCCAGAGTCTTAAGGACCTCCGGGCGGGTCTCATCCACCCCCGGGGCCTTGCCACCGAGGAGCTTTTTAACTACCTCGGCAAACTCAGCCCCAGAAATAGGAGAGCCCACCACAGATTCCCCAGGCACTGCTTCCTCATAGGAAGACGTGCTAGTAGGATTGTGGAGGTCTTCGAAGTATTCCCTTCACCGATCCACAACATCCGCAGTCGAGATCAGTAGAACACCATCCCCACCATACACGGTGTTGACACTGCAATGCTTCCCTTTCCTGAGGCGGCGGATGGTGGTCCAGAATCGCTTCGAAGCTGTCCGGAAGTCGTTTTCCATGGCTTCCCCGAACTCATGCCATGTCCGAGTTTTTGCCTCCGCGACCGCTGGAGCCGCACACCGCTTGGCCTGTCGGTACCTGTCTGCTACCTCCGGAGTCCTATGAGCCAAAAGAGCCCGATAGGACTCTTTCTTCAGCTTGACGGCATCCCTCACTACTGGTGTCCACCAGTGGGTTCTAGGATTACCGCCACGACAGGCACCAATCACCTTGCGGCCACAGCTCCAATCGGCCGCCTCGACAATTGAGTTACGGAACATCGTCCATTCGGACTCAATGTCCAGCGCCTCTCTCGTGACATGTTCAAAGTTCTTCCGGAGGTGGGAATTGAAACTCTCTCTGATAGGAGACGCGGCCAAGCGTTCCCAGCAAACCCTCACAATATGTTTGGGCCTTCCAGGTCCGTCCGGCATCCTCCCCCACCATCGCAGCTAACTCACCACCAGGTGGTGATCGGTAGAAAGCTCCGCCCCTCGCTTCACCGGGTGTCCAAAACATGAGACCGCAAATCCGATGACACAACTACAAAGTCGATCATGGAACTGCGGCCTAGGGTGTCCTGGTGCTAAGTGCACATGTGGACACCCTTATGTTTGAACATGGTGTTCGTTATGTACAATCTGTGACGAGCACAAAAGTCCAATAACAAAACACCACTCGCGTTCAGATTCAGGCGGCCATTCTTCCCAATCACGCCTCTCCAGGTGTCACTGTCGCTGCCAACATGAGCGTTGAAGTCCCCCAGTAGAACGAGGGAATCAACCGGGGGAGCACTCTCGAGTACTCACTCGAGTGAATCCAAAAAAGGTGGGTACTCTGAGCTGCCTTTTGGCATACAAGCACAAACAACAGTCAGGACCCGTCCCCCCTTCCGAAGGCGGAGGGAACCTACCCTCTCGTCCACTGGGTTGAACTCCAACGTGCAGGCCCTGAGCCGAGGGGCAACAAGAATTTCCACCCATCCCATCGCCTCTCATTGCCGGCAACGCCAGAGTGGAAGAAGGTCCATCCCCTCTCAAGAGAACTGGTTCCAGAGCACTTGCTGTGGGTCGAAGTGAGTCTGACTATATCTAGCCGGAACTTTTCCACTTCGCACACTAGCCCAGGCTCCTTCCCCCCCAGCGAGGTGACGTTCCATGTCCCAAGAGCTAGCTTATGTAGCCAAGGATCAGACCGCCAAGTGGTCTGCCTTCGGCTTCCGCCCAGCTCACATCGCACCCGACCTCTATGGCCCCCTCCAGGGGCCATAGAGGTCAGGTATAGAGGTCGGGTGCGATGTGAAGGGGGGAAACCACGTTGCCTCTTCGGGCTGTGCCCGGCCACCAGGCGCTCGTCATCGTGCCCTACCTCCGGGCTTGGCTCCAGAGGGGGGCCCCGGTGACCCACGTCCGGGCGAGGGAAATCTGAGTCCATAGAGGTTTTCGACCTGCTCTTTGTCTGATCACTCACCTAGGACCAGTTTGCCTTGGGAGGCCCTACCAAGGGGCATAGAGGCCCCCAGACTACATATCTCCTAGGATCATTGGGACACGCAAACTCCTCTACCACGTTAAGGTGGCAGCTCAAAGAGGAGCCACCTACACTCACATGTTGCAGTTAATAGTGTTCTATCTTTACTTGTTGTTATTTATACTTTCTGAATACATTATGTGATAATGTTTATTAGTCAACTCATCGGTGTTCATTTTCAATCCATCAAGATAAAAGAAAATCAAATTACAGGATGTTATTAATAAAGTTAGCTAATTTTCCTCAATCGGTGCACTAACATCATGTGGTTGATTTTTTTTTACATATGTAATGGCGACATCCAGTGGACACATTTAGAACAGCAGTGTCTTTCCTTCAAAAATTTCGGCTCGTTTTTATTCTTAGCAAACTCATCCTGCGGGCCGGATAAAACCTTTTTTGCGGGCCTGGTCCGGACCGACGGCTGTATGTTTGACACCCCTGATCAGTACTAATTTAATTTTCCTGAGGGAACTCTCCTGAAGGAATTAGTAAAGTACTATCTATCTATCTATCTATCTATCTATCTATCTATCTATCTAATTACAAAAGCTAAATCTAATTCAATTAAATAGACTGCAAAGACAAGAAACTTAACGTTCGAACTGGAAAACTTAGTTATTTTTAGAAAATATTAGCTCATTTGGAATTTGATGCCTGCAACATGTTTCGAAAAAACTGGCACATGTGGCAAAAAAGACTGAGAACGTTGAGGAATGCTCATCAAACACTTTTTTGTAAAATCCCAGAGGTGAACAGGCTAATCAGTAACAGGTGATTGCCATGATTGGGTATAGAAGCAGCTTCCATGAAATGCTCAGTCATTCACAAACAAGGGTGAGGTGAGTGAGGGTCACCACTTTGTGAACAAATGCTTGAGCAAATTGTTGGAACAGTTTAAGAACAACATTTCTCAACCATCTATTGCAGCGGTCAGCAACTCGCGGCTCCGGAGCCGCATGCGGCTCTTTGATCACTCTGGTGTGGCTCAGCTGTAAACTTACCGATCTTCCCGAATTTGCGGGAGATTTCTGACCTCAGTGCCTTTCCCTAAAATTGTCGGAAGTATGCATACTGCGATTTTCATTCGGACCGCAATATTGAAGGTGGGCCGTGATGACAATAGCCATAACATCTTTAACTACATGTAGTAGTGCCGGCTGTTACACAACACTATGT
Source organism: Nerophis ophidion (assembly GCF_033978795.1). Taxonomy (NCBI): domain Eukaryota; kingdom Metazoa; phylum Chordata; class Actinopteri; order Syngnathiformes; family Syngnathidae; genus Nerophis; species Nerophis ophidion. Next base: position 28,791,752 of record NC_084622.1, read on the forward strand.
GCGTGCCAGCCGGTCACGTATTGTTTGAAACCTTTATTACAATCCTTAAGCGATTGCAAGGCATACTTGTTCAACAGCCATACAGGTTACGCTGAGGGTTGTGATATAAACAACTTTAACACTCTTACTAATATGCGCCACACTGTGAACCCACACCAAACAAGAATGAAAAACAAATTTTCGGAAAATATCCGGACTGTAACACAACATAAACAGAACATAACAAATACCCAGAATCCCATGCAACCCTGACTCTTCCAGGCTACATTATACACCCCACCCCCCGCCAACCGAAGCAGGAGGGGGCTTAGGGGTGTATAATGTAGCCTGGAAGAGTCAGGGTTGCATGGGATTCTGGGTATTTGTTATGTTCTGTTTATGTTGTGTTACAGTGCGGACGTTTTTCCGAAATGTATTTGTCATTCTTGTTTGGTGTGGGTTCACAATGTGGCATATATTTGTAACAGTGTTAAAGTTGTTTAAAGTGTGTGACCTGTATGGCTGTTGAACAAGAATGCCTTGCAGTCCCATGTGTGCGTCTGCGGAAGCCACATACAACACGTGACCTGACTGGTAAGCTGTTTTTACAAGTTGTGGAGGGCACCAAAGACAGTGCCACTGTAGCTCGCCCTTATTTTTGTTGATTGGGTATTTCTCAGCAGACATCCGAGGGAATAATCACTCTGTTACCCGCGAGTCTCCCGGAAAAATCGGGAGAAATTATATGCGTGATGCTAATAAGGGGCATTCATATAAAACTCACTGGCCGCACTAACATCAAATCTTCTTATTTAATTGCGGGCCGCGGGCCTGAGACCCCTGGTTTATACATAACACAAAGCAACAACAAAAAAATCTGTATACAGTGTTATTTTATTATAAATTTCAAGAGTCTTGTGCTCCCATTATTTTCTGTATTTTGTGAAACGGGTCAAAATGGCTCTTTGAGTGGTAAAGGTTGCTGACCCTTGATCTATTGCAAGGAATTTAGGGATTTCACCATAAATGGTCCACAATATCATTAAAAAGGTTCAGAGAATCTGGAGAAAACATAAGCGGCTAAGTACTGCGTCAAAAAGCGACATCAGTGTGTAAAGGGTATCACCACACGGGCTCAGGAACACTTCAGAAAACCACCGTCAGTAATTAAAGTTTGTCGTGCCAACTTCACTGGTTTTGTATTTGGCACCCTAGGAATAACACCACATCGGTCCCCGAGTTCAGATCAAAACTTGGAGACAAACATTTTTGCAGCAAATTCCTTAAAAAAAAACACTTAAGTTCTCCTGTTGTACAGAAGAACTTGGACCGCTATAAACACATTGGCAGATTATTGTATTGACATTTTAACCTTGCCAGGAAACACAGAACACTGGGGTCCAATCTTGTGATTTACATAACTGAGGCATTCGTCAAGGCACCACTTTAAGACCCTTTCTTTTTGGCAGTCATAGGTAGATTTGTTGTTTTTCATAATGTGGTTTATGTAACTAAGATGTTGCTGTAGCAATTGTTTACTTTAGATGGAGTCTGCAGTCATTTGTTCAAATTCTTTAGTTATACTAGTAGTGTTCATCAAGGTTCCATTTTAGGTCCTCTCTTTGTCATCACCTGTGCTTAATTTACTGGTGGCCTGCAGGTTTTGTTTCAAATACTTCTGAAAGACTCACATTTTTGCAGCATATTCTTAAAAGCACTAGAGTGCTGTCATGGAGATGATCTTTGACTCGTTTTATTACCCAGAATCCCATGCAGCCCTAACTCTTCCAGGCTACAATACACACACCAATGCTAGAATTAAGTTCATGAATCCAGATGGATCTCTATTACAATCCCCTAAGAGGGCACTTTAAGTTGATGATTACTTCTATGTGTAGAAATCTTTATTTATAATTGAATTAATTACTTGTTTATTTTTCAACAAGTTTTTTAAATTATTTGTATATCTTTTTTCCAAATAGTTCAAGAAAGACCACTACAAATCGGCAATATTTTGCACTGTTATACAATTTAATAAATCAGAAACTGATGACAAAGTGCTGTATTTTACTTCTTTATCTTTTTTTTCCCAACCAAAATGCTTTGCCCTGATTAGGGGGTACTTGAATTAAAAAATGTTCACACGGGGTACATCACCGATAAAAAGGTTGAGAACCACTGTTGTAGAGAACGTTAAAGGCCGTGCAGTCACGGCAGCCCTTAATAATGTCGGCGGGGTGAAAATTCGGACAATTTCTGGAAAATGGTTGCACCGGTAGATTGTCGGGAGAAAGACAGACAACATTCACACTCACATTCACACACTGGGGCCAATTTAATCTTGCCAATCAACCTATCCCCAGGTGCATGTCTTTGGAAGTGGGAGGAAACCGGAGTACCCGGAGGGAACCCACGCATTCACGGGGAGAACATGCAAACTCCACACAGAAAGATCCCGAGCCTGGGATTGAACCCAGGACTGCAGGACCTTCGTATTGTGAGGCAGACGCACTAACCCCTCTGCCACCGTGAAGCCCCTACTAGTTTTATATATCCATCCATCCATTTTCTACCGCTTATTCCCTTTCGGGGTCGCGGGGGGCGCTGGCGCCTATCTCAGCTACAATCGGGCGGAAGGCGGGGTACACCCTGGACAAGTGGCCACCTCATCGCAGGGCCAACACAGATAGACAGACAACATTCACACTCACATTCACACACTAGGGCCAATTTAGTGTTGCCAATCAACCTATCCCCAGGTGCATGTCTTTGGAAGTGGGAGGAAGCCGGAGTACCCGGAGGGAACCCACGCATTCACGGGGAGAACATGCAAACTCCACACAGAAAGATCCCGAGCCTGGATTTGAACCCAGGACTGCAGGACCTTCGTATTGTGAGGCAGACGCACTAACCCCTCTGTCACCGTGAAGCCAGTTTTATATATAATATATATAATGCAAAATGCATCTAAATCAATTTTACATTTATTGAGGACTCTTGACAGTAATGAGCAGCAAAACCCCCTCAAAGGCCACGTCCGTACTTTACCACAAATTACTTTAGGAATTCAATAGTTTCTCACATTCTTCCTCAAAATGGTGACACTTAATAACCAGAAAAAGAAGGACAACAGCTGTGTGATCACACGACTGTGTTTACATCAACTGATTCGATTTTACTATATGTACTAAAACCAAAAAAGCGTATTAAAACATGAGGCATATTTCTGATGGAAATTTTTTGACTAAAACTGAATCAAACTAAAAAGTTGAAGTTAAAGCACCAATGATTGTCACACACACATGCAGTGAAATTATCCTCTGCATTTGAAACATCCCCACAGGGGAACAGTGAGCAGCACCTCTGGCCGCGCCCGAGAATCATTTGGTGATTTAACCCCCGATTCCAACCCTTGATGCTGAGTGCCAAGCATGAAGGTAATGGGTCCCATTTTTATAATCTTTGGTATGAATTCGGCCGGTGTTTGAACTCACGACCTACCGATCTCAGGGCAGACACTCTAACCACAAGGCCACCGGGACGTAGGTAAATTGAGGTACGATTGTATCTAGTTAGGCACATGCAGTTGGTACAGCCCTTCAGATTAGACATCAAGATAACGTCAAAGGTGAATCATGATTAACAGGAGAGGACATGACACACGGATTAAAAAGACACAAAAACCCTTTACGGTGCAATTTATTATTTTCTGGTGCGAACCCAAAAAGCCAATTGCTCGTGTGGCCACTGATTGTGCTTTCAGTTTGCAGTGGTGTTTCTGAAGCCAATTTTAGACATTGGCTAAATAAGTCAGTGTTTTTACCAATCAGCTCCTTGGTTCACCCGGTGGCACACCTGACTCCTGTTCTGTGATTTGTGTTTTAAAGTTAAAGTACCACTGATAGTCACACATACTAGCTGTGGTGAAATTATTGTCTGCTTTTGACCTATCATTTTGGGGATTTAACCCCCAATTCCAACCCTTGATGCTGAGTGCCTGGCAGGGAGGCAATGGGTCTCATTTTTATAGTCTTTGGTATGATTCGGCCGGGGTTTGAACTCACGACCTACCAATCTCAGGGCGGACACTATAACAACTAGGCTACTGAGCAGGTTTACATAGCTTGTTCCCCCTGGATTAGTTTTACTTTTTCTAAGAATCAATACCTCTTTTTCTGAGTTTTCCTGCATTTGGCTCCATCTCTCTCTATTAATCTTCCACCTGCACCACAACATAGCAAAGGTAATCACCAGTGTTTATAAACCATCGTAATACTAATAAAAAAGATAACATGCAATAATAAACATTGTCCTTTCTCACGGTTTAAACTGGGCATCAATGGAAATCCAGTGTTAAAGTACCACTGATAGTCACACACACACACACACACACACACACACACACACACACACACACACACACACACACACACACACATACACACACATTAGGTGTGGGGAAAATTACCCTCGGCATTTGACCCATCCCCTTGTTTTACCCCCTGGGAGGTGAGGGGAGTAGTGAACAGCAGCGGTGGCAGCGCTCGGGAATCATTTTGGTGATTTAACCCCAAATTCCAACCCTTGATGCTGAGTGGAAGGTAATGGGTCCAATTTTTATAATCTTTGGTATGACTTGGCCGGGGTTTGAACTCACAACCTACCGATCTCAGGGCGGACACTCTAACCACAAGTCCACTGAGCAGGCCGGTTACCTCGACCGAAGAGTGTTTTGAGATGAGAGCTATCTCTTGACTAATTGTTATACTTTAATGGGGACCTATTTTATCAAACCGAATTCTCTTACCTCTTGGTACATGTTTTTGGGTTTTTGATGCGTGCCAAAAATTTGAAATCTAACCATGGAGGTATGGCAGAGATATCTATAAAACATACTTCCAGCAAATGAGACGTTTGGAATTTGCCCAATTTGTGACGTTTTTCCCCAAGTCTAACGTCAGATAATATCTCCATATATGGTAGAAATTTACCCAGAGTTTTTCGCGAGTGTGCCATTGTAGTCAATTGGCTCCTTTTTATTCTGTACTTTCTTGTTGTGGGACATACTGGCTCGTACATGCACACGCATCCTCACCTGTTGACATTTCTAATACAAAATAGCATATAGTTCAAAACTTATAACTATCTGTCAGTGGACCCGCTATGGAAGCGCTAAAAACTACAACATGGCTCACAGGGAGAAGACGCAGGTGAAGTGGAGGCACATACTGTAAGACCGCCCACAAAACAGTGCAAAAGGCTTTTGAAGGTCTGTAAAACATAATCTATGCAATATCCATCCATCCATCCATCTTCTTCCGCTTATCCGAGGTCGGGTCGCGGGGGCAGCAGCCTAAGCAGGGAAGCCCAGACTTCCCTCTCCCCAGCCACTTCGTCTAGCTCTTCCCGGGGAATCCCGAGGCGTTCCCAGGCCAGGCGGGAGACATAGTCTTCCCAACGTGCCCTGGATCTTCCCCGTGGCCTCCTACCGGTTGGACGAGCCCTAAACACCTCCCTCGGGAGGCGTTCGGGTGGCATCCTGACCAGATGCCCGAACCACCTCATGTGGCTCGTCTCGATGTGGAGGAGGAGCGGCTTTACTTTGAGTTCCTCCCGGATGGCAGAACTAAGGGAGAGCCCCGCCACACGGCGGAGGAAATTCATTTCGGCCGCTTGTACCCGTGATCTTATCCTTTCGGTCATGACCCAAAGCTCATGACCATAGGTGAGGATGGGAACGTAGATCGACCGGTAAATTGAGAGCTTTGCCTTCCGGCTCAGCTCCTTCTTCACCACAACGGATTGGTACAACGTCCGCATTACTGAAGACGCCGCACGGATCCGCCTGTCGATCTCACGATCCACTCTTCCCCCATTCGTGAACAAGACTCCTAGGTACTTGAACTCCTCCACTTGGGGCAGGGTCTCCTCCCCAACCCGGAGATGGCACTCCACCCTTTTCCGGGAGAGAACCATGGACTCGGATTTGGAGGTGCTGATTCTCATTCCGGCCGCTTCACACTCGGCTGCGAACCAATCCAGTGAGAGCTGAAGATCCCGGCCAGATGAAGCCAACAGGACCACATCGTCTGCAAAAAGCAGAGACCTAATCCCGCGGCCACCAAACCGGAACCCCTCAATGCCATGACTGCGCCTAGAAATTCTGTCCATAAAAGTTATGAACAGAATCGGTGACAAAGGGCAGCCTTGGCGGAGTCCAACCCTCACTGGAAACGTGTCCGACTAACGGCCAGCAATGCAGACCAAGCTCTGACACTGATCGTACAGGGATCGGACTGCCACAATAAGACAGTCCGATACCCCATACTCTCTGAGCACTCCCCACAGGACTTCCCGAGGGACACGGTCGAGTGCCTTCTCCAAGTCCACAAAGCACATGTAGACTGGTTGGGCAAACTCCCATGCACCCTCAAGAACCCTGCCGAGAGTATAGAGCTGGTCCACAGTTCCACGACCAGGACGAAAACCACACGGTTCCTCCTGAATCCGAGGTTCGACTATCCGGCGTAGCCTCCTCTCCAGTACACCTGAATAAACCTTACCGGGAAGGCTGAGGAGTGTGATCCCACGATAGTTGGAACACACCCTCCGGTCCCCCTTCTTAAAGAGAGGAACCACCACCCCAGTCTGCCAATCCAGAGGTACCGTCCCCGATGTCCACGCGATGCTGCAGAGTCTTGTCAACCAAGACAGCCCCACAGCATCCAGAGCCTTAAGGAACTCCGGGCGCATCTCATCCACCCCTGGGGCCTTGCCACCGAGGAGCTTTTTAACTACCTCAGCAACCTTGGCCCCAGAAATAGGAGAGTCCACCACAGATTCCCCAGGCAATGCTTCCTCATAGGAAGACGTGTTGGTGGGATTGAGGAGGTCTTCTAAGTATTCCTTCCACTTATCCACAACATCCGCAGTTGAGGTCAGCAGAACACCATCCGCACCATACACGGTGTTGACAGTGCACTGCTTCCCCTTCCTGAGGCGGCGGATGCTGGTCCAGAATCGCTTCGAAGCCATTCGGAAGTCATTTTCCATGGCTTCCCCAAACTCTTCCCATGTCCGAGTTTTTGCCTGTGCGACCGCTGAAGCTGCACACCGCTTGGCCTGTCGGTACCTGTCCACTGCCTCTGGAGTCCTATGAGCCAAAAGAACCCGATAGGACTCCTTCTTCAGCTTGACGGCATCCCTCACCGCTGGTGTCCACCACCGGGTTCTAGGATTACCGCCACAACAAGCACCAACTACCTTGCGGCCACAGCTCCGATCAGCCGCCTCGACAATAGAGGTGCGGAACATGGTCCACTCGGACTCAATGTCCAGCACCTCCCTCGTGACATGTTCAAAGTTCCTCCGGAGGTGGGAATTGAAACTTTCTCTGACAGGAGACTCTGCCAGACGTTCCCAGCAAACCCTCACAATGCGTTTGGGCCTGCCAGGTCTGTCCGGCATCCTCCCCCACCATCGCAGCCAATTCACCACCAGGTGGTGATCGGTAGAAAGCTCCGCCCCTCTCTTGAACCGAGTGTCCAAAACATGAGGCCGCAAATCCGATGACACAACTACAAAGTCGATCATGGAACTGCGGCCTAGGGTGTCCTGGTGCCAAGTACACATATGGACACCCTTATGTTTGAACATGGTGTTTGTTATGGACAAACTGTGACGAGCACAGAAGTCCAATAACAAAACACCACTCGGGTTCAGATCCGGGCGGCCATTCTTCCCAATCACGCCTCTCCAGGTTTCACTGTCGTTACCAACATGAGCGTTGAAGTCCCCCAGCAGAACAAGGGAATCACCCGAGGGAGCACTTTCCAGTACTCCGAGTGTACCCAAAAAGGGTGGGTACTCTGAACTGTTGTTTGGTGCGTAAGCGCAAACAACAGTCAGGACCCGTCCCCCCACCCGAAGGCGGAGGGAGGCTACCCTTTCGTCCACTGGGTTGAACTCCAACGTGCAGGCTTTGAGCCGGGGGGAACCGAGAATTGTCACCCCAGCCCGTCGCCTCTCATTGCCGGCAACGCCAGAGTGAAAGAGAGTCCAGCCCCTTTCAAGAGAAGTGGTTCCAGAGCCCTTGCTGTGCGTCGAAGTGAGTCCGACTACATCCAGCCGTAATTTCTCTACTTCGCGCACTAGCTCAGGCTCCTTTCCCCCCAGTGAGGTGACGTTCCACGTCCCAAGAGCGAGCTTATGTAGCCGAGGATCGGACCGCCAAGTGCCCTGCCTTCGGCTTCCGCCCAGCTCCCATTGCACCCGACCTCTATGGCCCCTGCTATGGGTGATGAGCCCATTGGAGGGGGGACCCACGTTGCCTCTTCGGGCTGTGCCCGGCCGGGCCCCATGGGTACAGGCCCGGCCACCAGGCGCTCGCCATCGTGCCCCACCTCCGGGCCTGGCTCCAGAGGGGGGCCCCGGTGACCCGCGTCCGGGCGAGGGAAATCTGGGTCCTTTGTTTCTACTTTTCATAGAGGTGTTCGAGCTGCTCTTTGTCTGGTCCCTCACCTAGGACCAGTTTGCCTTGGGAGACCCTACCAGGGGGCTTAAAGCCCCCGGACAACATAGCTCCTAGGATCATTGGGACACGCAAACTCCTCTACCACGGTAAGGTGGCAGCTCAGAGAGGAGTCTATGCAATATTTTGACCAAAAATGTATATAATATATATGTTTCCCAGTGTTTGCGGGAGCTAAAGTACGGTCCTAGCCACCCCGAAAGCCCAACCCAAAACAGCAGGTCCAGTGCCCAGGGAACAAGGAACACCGGCCCCACGCAGGCAGGTCGGCCAGCGACAGGAACCCCAGAGGCCGGTAGGGCCAACAGCAGGCCATAGACAGGCGAGCCCAGCAGAGGACAAGGCACGGTAGAAGCAGGAGACAGCCAGAGAAAAAAAAAACACATTTGATTCTAGTGTTGTAGTAAATGTTTCTCATCTAAAAGTGTTTTCTCTTGAAAAGGTATGTTACATTGTGCTGTTTCATGGGGCAACCACCAATTGAAATTATTTTAATTAATTTCAATGGTTGGATGTTGATTTGACTTGAGATACATGTGTTTTGAGTTAAAAGCTTAGAACCAATTAAGCTTGTAAGTTGAGGTACTACTGTACTACTTTTTCAGAACGTGTAATAGTGTACCTTAATATGGCCTGGAAAAGTATGGCTATGGTGCTGCAAGATATACAAACATATTTTAGAATATGTATTAATTAAATCTTCTACCTAGCAAACCCACAATGTTTTATATTATTGATGAAAAAAATAATATCTAAACACAAAACAAAAATCTTGTTTTGTGCTTAGACAATTCTAAATACAAAACATTTGAATCATTACACATTTAGTCAGAAATAAAACAAGAAGTGGGCCAATTAGACTTTTTTTAACAGAAGGAGACTAGGTACAATGAATACATTCTTAACTTAGTCAACAAATCTAAATAATGCTATACTTACCTCATATTTATTTACTGTATGCTTGTGCAGTATTTTAAAAGTAGAGGCAACATATCCTCAGTGTTGAATATAAGGCTGTTTTTATTTCCCAACCTGAACCTTAAAGAGCTTTAAACATGGAAATCTCTACAGGAGAAGTTAAAACTAGACATGAAAGACTAACCTTTAAAATAGTTGCAGATAAAAACACTAGATTAAATAAAAAAATAAATTTGATCATATTAAACTAATCTACAAACCCCGTTTCCATATGAGTTGGGAAATTGTGTTAGATGTAAATATAAACGGAATACAATGATTTGCAAATCATTTTCAACCCATTGCAAATAATCATTAACTTTAGAATTTAATGTCAGCAACACGTGACAAAGAAGCTGGGAAAGGTGGCAATAAATACTGATAAAGTTGAGGAATGCTCATCAAACACTTATTTGGAACCTCCCACAGGTGTGCAGGCTAATTGGGAACAGGTGGGTGCCATGATTGGGTATAAAAGCGGCATCCATGAAATGCTAAGTAATTCACAAACAAGGATGGGGCGAGGGTCACCAATTTATAAGCAAATTGTCGAACAGTTTCGGAACAACATTTCTCAACGAGCTATTGCAAGGAATTTAGGGATTTTACCATTTACGGTCCGTAAAATCATCAAAAAGTTCAGAGAATCGGGAGAATTTGCTGCATGTAAGCTATGATATTACAGACCGTTGATCCCTCAGGCGGTACCACATCAAAAACAGACATCAGTGTGTAAAGGATATCACCACATGGGCTCAGGAACACTTCATAAAACCACTTTCAGTAACTACAGTTGATCGCTACATCTGTAAGTGCAAGTTAAAAGTCTACTATGCAAAGCGAAAGCCATTTATCAACAACACACAGGAACGCTGCCGGCTTCGCTGGGCCCGAGCTCACCTAAGATGGAGTGATGCAAAGTGGAAAGGTGTTCCGTGGTCTGACGAGTCCACATTTCAAATTATATTTGGAAACTGTGGACGTAGTGTCCTCCGTAACAAAGAGGAAGATAACCATCCGGATTGTCCATACAGGTTTTGGAGCAACATATGTTGTCATCCAAGCAACGTTATCATGGACGCCCCTGCTTATTTCAGCAAAACAATGCCAAACCACGTGTTACAACAGTGTGGCTTCGTACTAAAAGAGTGTGGGTACTTTCCTGGCTCGCCTGCAGTCCAGACATGTCTCCCATCGAAAATGTGTGGAGCATTACGAAGCGTAAAATACGACAGCGGAGACCCTGGACTGTTGAACAACTTAAGCTGTACATCAAGCAAGAATAGGAAAGAATTCCACTTTCAAAGCTTCGACAATTAGTTTCCTCAGTTCCCAAACGTTTATTGAGGGTTGTTAAAAGAAAATGTGATGTAACACAGTGGTGAACATGTCCTTTCGCAACTACTTTGGCACGTGTTGCAGCCATGAAATTCTAAGTTAATTATTATTTGCAAAAAAAAAAAAGTTTATGAATTTGAACATCAAATATCTTGTCTTTGTAGTGCATTCAATTGAACATGGGTTGAAAAGGATTTGCAAATCATTGTATTCCGTTTACATTTACACCCAACACAATTTCCCAACTCATATGGAAACGGGGTTTTTAAAAGTGAATTGTACAGTACAAAGACTGGATTTGAACTAACTTTTTAAAAAATACTCAGTGTTTCCATATTCATGTTGTGACCATAAATCACACATAACAAGAGCAGTAAAAGGTCAGATCATGTTTAAGAATTCCAGGTGAAGGCTGTTGGGAACCTTCAACAGCTCCAAAGCCTGCGAAGACACGTAGAATGGAAACGTAACTGGGAAACGATACCGTACATCCATCATCAGCTGAGCGGACCCGTCATGATATTGTCGCAATGACTGCAACGACGAGAACATTGGACTGTTAGAAGCCATTGTAGGCTTTACATTACATCAGCATTAAAAATGGAGCTCACCTGAACTTTCCGGACAAACGATGACGCCACCCTCTTTTCATAACCATCGATGGGTGTGTATGAATTCAGAATCTTGACAATCTGTATACGTTTTTATTGTAGTTTAGTACATCTTTTTCATTGAAAATGTTTTTAGTGGGGGCAAAAACAGAGTTTGGAGTTGGGTTAATTACCTGCACTGTGTTGAGCTCAGTGCATTTCTCAACGATGGCCTTGGCGTCGTCATCTGTGGTCTTGCTCACCTGCAGCAGCCAGGCGGCCTGTGTCAAGGGCTTCAGAGTGTCAATGGAACTCAGCAGTTCCTTCTCCTGCAGCCACTCCTCCAGGTAACTGATGTTACATCTGCACGGGCAGAATGGCTGTCAAACAAGAACTAACAAATGTGAGCGTGTGATGCGGCCATGTTTGTGGACTTTTACTGTATGGAGCCCCACCACCATGTTTGTTGAATGTGACGCATCATGTATGCCATGTTTTTTGGAATTGGATGCAGCAACCAACATATTTACCAGGTGTGTCAATTAGTCTTTCTGCCATTTTTGTGAAGTGTGATTCAGCATGTCTGCCATTTTGTGGTGTTTGATGCAGCATCTTCGGCATGTGTGTACAGGAGTGTGATTTATCATATCCGCCATGTTTTATTCCTATGCCCCTGTCAAGCCTCTACAGTCAGCTGATTAGCTGCTCCGGGAGGTACCAAAATCCTAAACTCAGAGGGGAGAGGGCCTTTTTTGTTGCAATAATCTCCCTCTTCATGTGAGATAGGCCCCTTCTTTGTCTATGTTTAAAACCCATCTTAAAGCCGGGTTTTGTCTCTTGGCTTGCAACCCAGCATGAGACTTAGAGCTCTGTTTTTATTTTGACTCACTGTCTCTTATCATAGCGCAGCACAGTGAAAGAGGGGTTAGCGTGTGCCTCACAATAGCAAGGTCCTGGGTTCGATCCCCGGGCTAAGGGTTTTTCCGTGGGGAGTTTGCATGTTCTCCTCCAAACACGACGAGTTGAGTTTATACCAAAAAGTTCTATTTTGTATCATCCATGTATCCATTTTGGTATAAACTCAACTCGTCGTGTTTGGAGGAAGAAGAATACTGAGTTGCATCCCAAGAACACCAAACCTACTGTGAAGCATGGGGGTGGAAACATCATGCTTTGGGGCTGTTTTTCTGCTAAGGGGACAGGACGATTGATCCGTGTTAGGGAAAGAATGAATGGGGCCATGTATCGTGAGATTTTGAGCCAAAACCTCCTTCCATCAGTGAGAGCTTTGAATGGTTGACCAAATACATATTTTCCACCATAATTTACAAACAAATTATTTAAAATTCTTACAATGTGAATTCCTGGATTTTTTTTCAAGTTCTGTCTCTCACAGTTGAAGTGTACCTAAGATGAAAATTAAAGACCTCTGTCATCATTTTAAGTGGGAGAACTTGCACAATCGGTGCCTGACTAAATACTTTTTTGCCCCACTGTATATTTATGGAAGTTATGCAGCAGGTCTGCCATATGTACCACTCCACCAGGATGTATAAGTAATCACCGGGGGTTGTTTGCCTGTTAGCATCATAACTCAATAAGCTATTGGCTGACCTTGATTAAACTTTTAGGAAATTTAAAATAATAGGCTAAGTAACAAGGAATACAATTTGGGGGGTGATCTGGATCTCTGTCTGAATTAAGGATTTGCTTTATAGGATTCTTTACTATTTGGAGGGGTCTATGCTCTCCAAGTGCTTTTCTTGTCGTGGAATGCGATGCAAAGACAGTAAAATTAATGTGTTTTCTTTTTTAGTACAATATCATCCTCACTTATCACAATTATCTACTTTTCAAAAAGCAGATCATAGGCACACAAACCTTATTTGCATTCCTCTACTGCAGGAGCACATATTTTTACTGAGCAGCAGGTGGTTGACGGTGGTCGCGCCAATGTAAAAGAGCAGTTGCTTGACAACCTGTTTAATGAGGTTTGCATCCATGCTGTGGTGGGTCATGATAGCGTAGAAGCGTGAAAGCCGTTCAATTATAAAGAAGACGGTGCACATCTCCGTCTCATTGTTTTTGTTGGAATGATTCCTGAAACCTGGAGGCTTCGTGCTGAAAATCCCTTGTAAACTCTCGTGCTCCAACATAGCAGGGACTGAGGAAGAAAAGCACAGTTCCAGTTTGGCATTTTTTGAATAAATAAATATATTCACTCCATTGTTTCTTACCAATAGCAGTTCCCAGAGCATTTTCCATAGTGGTAATGAGCTGGTGGTAGATGCAGATGGCCAAGTCGCTGACAACCTGCTGGTGGTCTGACAAGTCAAAGTTCTGCAAGCAGTTATTTACTTGACGGGGAGAGCTTTGTTTACAAAACTCCTATTGTGAAAAAGAGAAACCACAAGTATGTTAAAGAATATACCCGCTGTAGTAAACCATATATTTAACAAAAAAACATTAAAGTGCCAAACGAGTGAATCCTTACCTCATCACCACTGTACTGCTTGAGACAGTTAAGCAGCTGATACATGTTGCACAGCCAGAAGGACAAGGATACCAAGTCGTTCTGGTGAGTCTAAAATGGGAACATGAATTTGTGTACTGTATCAGTATTGTGGCAGTTATCACAATACAAGCTTCTTGTTGAGGCTGCACGATTACGGCCAAATGATAATCATGATTATTTTTTATCAATATTGACATCACAATAAACAATCACAATTGTTCATTATGTTAGGTTAAACAGTGTTTCCCACAGGTCTGCAATCTACTTGTGGTTAAGGGGTCCCAAAGGTGGTAGTGTGAGCGTGACATCGTCATGTAATTTTTAACGAAATAGTTCAACAAATGGTCTCAGACAAATCTTTGTGTTTTTGTATTTGATATATATATATATATATATATATATATATATATATATATATATATATATATATATATATATATATATAGTTTACTTACATGATGTTTTTAGTTATAGTTATCAATTTTTATGTTTTTGGGGAAAAAACAGCCACGGTATCAAATAGACAGCCTCGCTTGACCTCAGCATACATTCCCAACATTTACATACAAAACACACACAAACTATAGCCTTATTTAGAGTAATGAATGTACTCATGTGAGTATAATGCATTTCTGTATTTCCTGGAATAATATGTATGTGCAGATGCAGAGGGTGGATGAATTTCAATGGGAAGCACGTCTTGCCGGTGTCGGTACAGTAGATGAAGGAAAAGTTTCTCCAGACTCTATTTAGCACAATGGCTAGCAAGTGAGATTCCAAGGAGACGAGCAAAACAGCGTGTTGTGCAGGCATCCACACCTGTAGCTGTTTAAAAACAGTGGTGTGGTCTTTAATGCACACTGACGACTCCCTGGATGTGAAACGAGGAGACCGTGTGCAGCCTTGAAAAAGTTTGTCAATGCCAGCCGGTGGTCGATGTGGTCATGTAGTCTTGTGCGCACACACCATGGTCCATAGCGTGGGCGGAAGCCGCTTCACAAGGCTTCAAGATGAGCCGCTGATTTTTTGCTTGATTTGAGTCTTTTTTTTAAATGTTAATTTCACCGACAATCCCTCTCATTTAATTTGGGCAGTCAAAATCGTGATTAAATTTGATTAATTGTGCAGTCCTTGCAGCACGGTGACACAGTGGTTAGTGCATGTGCCTCACAATACGAAGGTCCTGAGTTCAATCCCGGGATTGGGATCTTTCTGTGTGGAGTTTGCATGTTCTCCCCGTGACTGCGTGGGTTCCCTCCGGGTACTCCGGCTTCCTCCCACCTCCAAAGACATGCACCTGGGGATAGGTTGATTGGCAACACTATATTGGCCCTAGTGTGTGAGTGTGAATGTTGTCTGTCTATCTGTGGTGGCCCTGCGATGAGGGGCCGACTTGTCCAGAGTGTGCCCTGCCTTCCGCCCAAGTGCGGCTGATATAGGCTCCAGCGCCCCCCGCTTCCCCAAAAGGTACAAGCAGTAGAAAATGGATGGATGGATGTGCAAACCTAACTTATAGTGTTACAAAACTGTACAGCTGATTTCCATAAACTGTTATAAAGGCTAAACATAACAGGATTGTTATTGCCATGGCAACCTTAGACCCACAACTTTAATGGTCTGTTATATACTCACCATGGTAAACCTTTTGACATTGCTTATAATGGCATTCATAAGAGACATGAGTTTTTCTTCATCGTTCATGTAGTCAGCATGGCGGACACACATGAAGAGGATGTAGGCTGGGAGAACAGGGATCATGTTGACCGCCACACCGTTGGGCTTAAGGTCTGCAAGAGAAATGATCATTTTAGAGGATGTATTTATTTTATATCAACAAATTAATGGAAAAAGTACCATAAGCTTATATGTTGACATCCATCAACAAAATGCATTTAACTAGAGAATTGCAAAGAGTTGGAGGGATTTATTGATTAATTTCAAAATGTGCTACACATCATTTTGCCCCTGTCAGTTTATTTCTAGCAAGATTGAGAGAAATGCAGGCAAACTTCCAAGACCACTGGGTAGAAACTACTTTTTTTCCATTTGCAGTGGTTTCACAATAATATATAGCGAATGAAAAAATAGAAATGGATCCATAAAGTAAATACCTAATATGAGGTTTTGAATGAGCTTGGATTGATCCTCTTTCTTGCACTCCAACATTCCAAGATAACCTTTAGGACTTCCTGACGAAGAGGTTTTGTTATCTGTGTGGCACACAAAAAACGTTGAAGCCAGTGAAAATACTGTTAATCTCTCATTAAACTAGTAAAAGCCAGAAGGTTACCACCTTTATGTGTTGTTTCGAAGCTTATCATTTGATTCTCTAATCTTTTTATCAACCTGTCCTTCTGGTCAAGCTGTTCCTCAAACTCCTAAAACAAAGCAGAGTTTGTTACTGTATACATTGGCACCAATTTAGTCTTTTATGTCAACTTACTTTATTATCTGAAGATAACTCGGTGACTTCTAATCTCAGTCGGATTTTGGCGTCTCTCTCCATCTGCAGCTGCCTGCTTAAGTGATCACTGTCCTCTTGGAGGTCTTTTATTTTGCCTTGAAGGTCCTTATTGTCCTCCTCCAACACTTCAGCTTGCTCCTCAAAGTGTCTGGTGAGAACAAAAAGAATCCAATCAGAGCTGGAACATACCACAGAAGCAAAGAGCATCAGACTCCAATCGCAATTTTCACCTGCGCTTAGAACTCTCTTCTTCGATCTTCTTTTGAAGGATGCTTTTGATTTCCTCTGCGTTTTCTGAATATGTGAAAAAAGTTGACAAAATGCATGCAAACTATATTGCAACCGACTATCAAAGTGATTTAAACTGACCAGCTAGATCTTTGTTTTGCTTTTCTATGAGAGCCTCATAATCTTTAGTTTGTCTTTGCAGCTCTGAAATCTGCCCTTTCAGCTCAGGTATAACCTGATGACAAAGAGGTATCATCAACAAAGGGAAAACACAAATGAATTCATGCTCAAAACGCAAAGAACCCTCCAACCTACAGAGTTCTCGCTGCTCAGCCTGCACACCTCCTGGCGAATATTCTCATCAATACTGCTTTTTTCAGTGAACATACTTTGCAAACTGTTGTTTTCATTTTGAAGGTAGTCCACTCTCATTTTGAAGCCCTCCACTTGGGTCTCATAAATTGCCTTCTGCTCCTTACGGTGGCTCTCCAGTGTTCTGTTATCAAGGATGTCAAACAGGTTTAAGACTAGGTGGAAAGATGACTCTGTAAAAAAAACTAACCTGGTAGCTTTCTCTAGACAATCAAAGACTGCTAGCAGGTCTTCAGCTTCATAAGTCTTCTCAGATGCATTTGCTGTTAGCCTTCAGAAATACAACAACACACACTCCAGTGACAACAAAGAAAGTGGAGCTAAATAATCTTAAGAGACATAGTTTTACCTCAAAAGCACGTCTTCTTCAACAATACTTCCAGCAAGTAGTTTTGAAATCTTATTTAGACTGGCTGCAAAGAAAATCATAACAATGGTCATGGTGTTAGTTTATTTTGAACATGCATACAATTACAATGTGATACATCACATATTTCCAGTTTTTATTTACAGCATGTCTTTGTTTAGTAGCAAATTTTATTATACTCCATCTGTAACACAACAGTAAATAAATAAATAAATGAGTAAGTAAATACATATTAACTACAAAATAAAAATATAAATAAGTTTCTGATAAATAGATAGTTAAGTAAGTTATGATTCACATAATGAGATGAATGAGATAATCTCATTTTCAGTAAGGTTTAAGAAGTTTGTCAGGATTCTTATACTTTGTAACCACTTTGAGTTTAAACTGTTACTTTAACTGGATCATATTAGTACTTTGCTTGACTTTCTTTGCGAAATCCATTCCTTAATTTAATTCTCCTTACTAATATACTGAAGGTCTTAACTGTTAAACGTCCAGACAAATGTTTCAAGTTTAATTTTGGTCTCAGGTTATATTTTCCTCTTTTGTTGAGAATAATTGTTGTAGATTCTTTGGTAGCAGGTCTTAGTTTGCTTTGTGTATAATTTTAGCTGCACCAAATCATTGAATTACATTATTTTTGATTCTATAAATTATTCCAACCGACCTCTTTTGTAACACGGTTAATGAATTGAGCCTACTTTTGCAATTAATTCCCCATATCTCTACAAAATAGTTTTGACATGGGCACACTCGCGATTAGTACAAAATACGGAGTGATTTCTCGTCCAGAACATATTTAGCTTTATGCATTATTGAAGTATTTAATTTTTAAGTATGTAACTTTACAAATGTTGTTTTTATAGAGATTGAACAATTTTTGGTCCCAGTATTGAACCTTTGGGTACGCAACAAGATACAGTGTATTTACCGGTGTAGAAGTGTCTTCGTTTAGATTCACGTATTGCTCTATGTTGGTTAAGTAGCTTCTCACCCAGTTAAAGACCAACCCTCTGATGCCATGTCATCCATCCATCCATCCATTTTCTACCGCTTATTCCCTTTTGGGGTAGCGGAGGGGCACTGGCGCCTATCTCAGTCATTCTAATTTGTTAATTAAGATATTATGTAAAGTGTGTCAATTTTTTTTTTTTTTTACAAGATGGCGCCGCTGTAGTGGCTGCTTTTGGCAGGAGCTCTGTGCTCTTGTTTCATCCTTTTGTGTTTCCCTCTTGTTTTCATGTGTTATTATATATATATATATATATATATATATATCCATCCATCCATTTTCTACCGCTTATTCCCTTCCGGGGTCGCGGGGGGCGCTGGCGCCTATCTCAGCTACAATCGGGCGGAATATATATATATATATATATGTGTATATATATATATATATATATATATATATATATACATACATATAATTTTTTGGGGGGCCTTTTGGTCCAGGACCCTTTGGGACTGTGCGACAAGGGTGGCACTTTCGTGACCTCTGCGGTGCTTTTTTGTGGACTTCTGGATTTACCTCCCGGGAGCCTTTTGGCCATGGAGACCAGCTGCTGGGTCTCTGCCACACCAGAGTCAGTTTGGAGAGAGTGGAGGAGATGCGGATGAAGAGACAGGGCTGCGGAGCTGGCTCTGAGCGCCGGGACGGACAAACTTCACAGTGTCTTGGCTGAATGAGCAGGTATCGGACACCTCAGTCTTCTTGGACGTATCCTCGCTCATCCATGCGGACTGGACACTGGCAGAGAGTTAGTTGGCGATCGAGAGTGGAGTCGGCTCTCTTTGTTGCTTTGTTGGGTCTGCTCCTGTCTCTGGCCATGCTCTCTCCACCCCAGCAGACGACGGCGTGGAACACCGCAGAGGCCACCACAGTGTATATTTTTATTTTACTTTTTATTCATAGCTGTATGTAGAAGTGACTGGTTGCATCAGCTCCGCTACTTTAATGTTTTTCATGTCCTTTGTGTTTTTTGATGTTTGATGTTTCCCTCTTACACACATGTAAGAGGGATGTGTACAATGGCTATGAGTTGTTTTTTTCCCTTGACCTCAGTCTGGACCCCCTCTCCAGGGGCCCAGGCTTAAACCGATTTTTTTATTATTTTATTTTATTTTAATCTTTTCTCACAAAACTTGTTTACCTGTATCTCACCTTTTTTGTAAGGGGCGCCGGAAGTTGGCAGACCCGTCAGCGATCCTGTTCTGTCTCCCTGTAATGTTTGTCTGATCTTGAATGGGATTTTGCTGAAAATTTTAATTTCCCCTCGTGGATTAATAAAGTATGTCTGATTCTGGTCTGATTCTGTCTGAAATACTTACGTAAGGCACATTTTGTATTTACTTTAAGTATCAGTAATCTTCCATACCTCTTGCTTCTTCAGACTGTTGCTTCATCTTTCGGTCTACGGTATTCTTCTGATTTTGCAAGTTGCTCAAGTCCCTGCGTAGTTCGGGGATAACCTTGACATGCTTGGTGAGCTGGATCACCTGATCACGCAGGTCAGTTTCAACCCGGTCGTCCTCATCCAACTTCATTTGCAGACTGACTCGCTCTTCCTTTAGCCGCCTGATCTCCTCTTTCAGGCTTCTCAGCTCTTTTTCATGGTCCTGTTTCTGAATGTCAAGGTTGAACTCAGCGATCCTAGGTAGGCAGAATTGCATCAGCAATATTTTCGACATTGTCACTTGGGCTTTTCTTACTCACTTGCTAAGTCTTTTTTGAATTTCTTTCTCCTCTAGCAGATTCAGCTTTGCTTTATCATATTTTTCTGTCAGAGATGCAAATGTCAAGAGTTTGGAAAAGATAGCAAGAAGGGCAAATAAACACTGCTAGTACCTTTTAGTTCTTTGGAGGAAGCTTGAAATGTTTTCTCCATGTTCTGCTTCTCAATAATTACTCGATCGATTTCACTTTGAAGCGTAGTCAATTTCTAGAGGCAAAATAGAAAACGGAAGTTCTTAAAGGGAAAACATTTTATGCCGAGTTCACATTATCATGACTACAACCATGATTGGCATCGAGGAGTGAAAAGTTGCATAATACATTGCATCGGATTTTGACGAGAAGGGTGGTCGTCGCGGTAATTTAAGACAAAAATGTTGGACAATTCAAAAAAATTCCCGCAATCAAGACGATCAAATTTCTGTCAAGCTCATCGCATCGAATATGCTTAGAGTGCCTCACTCTGACCTTGCGGAGAGAATGAGCTTGCTCAGTGGAAGGCTCAGACTCCTAAAATGTAACACGGAACGACACAGGAGGTCCTTCATACCGACAGCCATCAGACTGTATAATGGATATGTTCCTTCTTGATTGCACTTAAATGTAGAATATATTTATATTATTCATATATTATATATTATATGTAATGAAAATAAACAATGGATGTCCGCTAACTTTTTGCAACTCAATGCCAAAAAATCTGAAATGCTGATTATCGGTCCTGCTAGACACCGACCTCTATTTAATAATACAACTTTAAAATTTGACAACCAAACAATTGAACAAGGCAACTCGGTAAAGAATCTGGGTATTATCTCCGACCCAACTCTCTCGTTTGAGTCACACATTAAAAGCGTTACTAAAACGGCCTTCTTTCATCTCCGTAATATCGCTAAAATTCGCTCCATTCTGTCCACTAACGACGCTGAGATCATTATCTATGCGTTTGTTACGTCTCGTCTCGATTACTGTGACGTATTATTTTCGGGTCTCCCCATGTCTCGCATTAAACGATTACAGTTGGTAAAAAATGCGGCTGCTAGACTTTTGACAAGAACAAGAAAGTTTGATCATATTACGCTTTTACTGGCTCACCTGCACTGGCTTCCTGTGCGCTTAAGATGCGACTTTAAGGTTTTGCTACTTACGTATAAAATACTACACGGTCTAGCTCCAGCCTTTCTTGCCGATTGTATTGTACCATATGTCCCGGCAAGAAATCTGCGTTCAAAGCCCCCTGGCTTATTAGTGATTCCCAGAGCCCAAAAAAAGTCTGCGCGCTATAGAGCGTTTTCCATTCGGGCTCCAGTACTCTGGAATGCCCTGCCGGTAACAGTTGGAGATACTACCTCAGTAGAAGCATTTAAGTCTCATCTTAAAACTCATTTGTATACTCTAGCCTTTCAATAGTCCCCCTTTTTAGACCAGCTGATCTGCCATTTCTTTTCTTTTTCTCCTCTGTCCCCCGCTCCCTTGTGGAGGGATCTGGTCCGGTGGCCATGGATGAAGTACTGGGTGTCCAGAGTCGGGACCCAGGATGGACCGCTCGCCTGTGTATCGGCTGGGGACATATCTGCGCTGCTGATCCGCCTCCGCTTGGGATGGTTTCCTGCTGGCTCCACTTTGGACGGGACTCTTGCTACTATATTGGATCTGCTTTGGATTGGACTCTCACGGTTATGTTAGATCCACTACGGATTGGACTTTCACAATATCATGTTAGACCCGCTCAACATCCATTGCTTTCGGCTCCCTAGAAGTGGTGGGGGGTTGTCCACATATGCGGTTCTCTCTAAGGTTTCTCATAGTCATCATTGTCACTGTCACCAACGTCCCACTGAGGTGAGTTTTCCTTACCCTTATGTGGGCTCTACTGAGGATGTCGTTATGGTTTGTGCAGCCCTTTGAGACACTTGTGATTTAGGGCTATATAAATAAACATTGATTGATTGATTGATTGATCTAATGTATTATATGTATTATATTATTTATCATTATCATTGTTTATTGTGAGCAAACTGTGGTGCTGAATTTCCTCCAGGGATCAATAAAGTACATTCTATTCTATTCTATTGCTGGCACTTCTTTCTGGTTTGTCTAGTGGCTCCTCTTCTTGGTCTAAGGCCGTTCTTCTCTAAAAGTGGGGCGCGTACGATGCTGGGGGGTGAGGTGGTTATACCTGGGGCTCATGCTTTGTCATACAGTATCATGCTTCAAACCTTGCTTCGAAACGCTGTGCGCTCCAAAACGTGCTCATTGTAGTCAATAATCCTGACTTTTTTTTTTTAATTAGCACAAATTGTTTTATTAATTTTTGTTTTGTGGGTTAAAGTATTTTACAAACTTTGCTCCTGAGTTAATGTTGCTGATCAATTTGAATGTATTACTTATGGAGATTATTTTCAGTGTCAAATGGTTCAAATTTTTTAAATATTTTAATAAGAATTAAACTATTGTTTTTGTTTTTAGGCAAATTGATGCAATATATCTATCTTTTCTGTTACAGACCAAAAAATAACGTTAGTAAAGTTATTCTTTGTTGTAAATTAAGGTATATTTCTCTTTTCCCTTTGTTTTCTTTATATTAATAAGGATACAATGTTGTGCAGAGGTGTGCGTATAACAAATGTATATACACATTATACTATTTATAGTCACAGCGGAGAGTGGGGTGGGGACGCAAAATGTTTTCTTATTCTGAGGGAGGGTCGTAACACAATATAATTAAGAATCACTGCTCTAAGGCAATGAAGTAAGCATATAAAAGCATGCTAAATATGTCTTCATCAGGAGCTTGAGCCATGGTGAATGTCCACAGCAAAGACCATCAGTCTCTTTTATATACCAGGTGTCCAATCGGCACCAAAATTGTTTCCAATTGCAACAGAATGTAATTGTTGTATGAGAACGTCATCAAATCCAAACTCCAAAGGATAAAATCGTATTTGAATGGGTCATCCATCGCGTCACAATATGCACCAGATCTAATTAGAATTGATCAAATCGTCTTCTGAGGTGAAATTTTACTATAAATACCACTACCAGCTATTGGTAGGAAGTTTTGGCAATCGCACTACACTGTGAACAAGGCAATAACAATGTAATTGCAATTTACTGCCATCTTAACCATGGATTGATTAACGTGGACCCCGACTTAAACAAGTTGAAAAACTTATTCGGGTGTTACCATTTAGTGGTCAATTGTACGGAATATGTACTGAACTGTGCAATCTACTAATAAAAGTATCAATCAATCAATGTGGCCATTTGTCGTTTCACTTCAGCTACCGTTGTCATAAAGTTCTAATCAATATTATCTGTATGATAAACACTGAAGGAAGACCGGTTTGAACATTTTGACATCAATTGAGGACTTATGACGTATGACATCTTGTTTAAAATTTGACTTTACAATAATTGTACTTTAGACATCGGGCACAAATTCTTAACAGTTTTCAGGAGATTAGTTAAGAACGTTAACTTTTTCTACGTGCACAATCCAGCTCTTGCTCTCAGGTGGGCAATATGCTTCCTAATGTAATGCAAGCCTCTGTTTTTGAAGGAATGGGGTGTGTCATGACATTAACTTTGTGGTATGACTGGAGTTTGGGTATTCCACAGGAGTCAAGGTAGGGAAAGACCCCTGAATCTTGCCAAGCCAGAGTTTGAGGCGATTTTAGGATTGTTTGCTGTTCCAACAGTTCCAGTGCTTCACCCCTTTATCTGGTTCTCAAATCCAGAATCAAATGGTACCCAATAGGTGAAATCAGTTGGCAGATATATGCAACAACACTGGATTGATTTCCAGTGGCTCACTTCCAAAAACGTGCTGCACTCTTGGCGCAGTAGGTCACCTCTTTCACCGTGAAACTTTTCAGCATACAGTTTATGGTGTGAAGTTAGGTGTGGTTGGAAGTCGTTTCCATTTGCAATGCAGGGGTTAACTTCTTGTGGAATTTGGTGGATGTCAAGAAATACTTTTAGAGTTCGGAATGATTGGTTATTTACAATATGTTGCAAGAATCCTATGTAGTCTGGTCACAACAACGACAACGAACTGACCAGAGAAGCATCTTCTTTAATTTTCTTCTCTCTAGCTTCCAAAGACGCCTTCTGGTTGGTTGATTTTTTCAGCTGTGTCTCCAGAGATTGAAGCCTATCCAAGGTTTGAGAGTGGGAGGTTGCCAAGCTTGTCAGTCTTTCCACCAACCCGCGGTTCTCTTTACTCTGGGATTAAGGATTAGGAATTAGTTCATGTCTTCTCCAAGCATGGACTGACGGACGGACGGATCCCGAAAATAAATTTACCTGCTCCTCATTCTTCTTTCGGAGCTGCTGCACCCTGAAGGAGAGCTGTACTTGATGCACCAGGCGACGCATGGCATTAAAACGCCGACGAGCAAGCCATGCTCTGGCGTACTTCTGCAGAACCAAGGCCTTTCGTTCTTCAACCATCTAAGCAATGATGTCACGTAAGCCCTAAATTCGGTTTTGTATCCTCACAATATCTGACGAACGATGAAGCTGCAGTTACAGACCTTAGCATAGGATTTACGGGCCAGCCAACCTCGTGTGAAAGCTTGTATGGTGATGGTTGCCAATCGTACCGTTTCATAGACCTTCCATATGCGGAAGCCTCTCCAGTACCTCTGGATCAAGACGGCTGCCCAAGCCTGCTTCAGGTTAGCTGCACTCACTGCTTTACTGCAGTTTAAAAAAAATAACAAAAATGCAAAGACATAAATGTATAAATGTTGGAGCTCGGAATTACGGTACACAGTAAAAACCACCAACCGTATCGTCTTCTTGCCACGGATGTATTGTTGTAACGTGATAGCTGCATTCCTCATGCGAAGGTACTTCTTTCTCTGGCTCCATCCTCGCACGTGTTTCTGGATGGTAATGCAGGCCGTTCGTAGTTGGTCCAGACGAAGCTTCTCTAAAAATGCTACCTGACCAGCTCGAAGGAAGATCTTTGTGCGACCAAATTTGTACTGGTTCGTGTCCTGAAAGAACCATAGTTCGTATTTAGTCACACAATTACGCATGAACGCATGCACGCGCACAAATGCGCGTGCACACAGACACACACACACACACACACACACACACACACTCATCATAGTTCACTTGAGACAGACACAGCCGAACATTGTTTTTTAAAACAATAACATGTAGTTGTGGATTGATGAGTTGGTGGTACAGTAGTTTGTTACAATGAGAGGGTCCTCTGTATTTAGGTGTAAATTGATTAGTAGATGATAGATACATAAAAGTCACGTCAGTTTCTTGTTGAGCAAGTATGTATATTAAAAGAATATGTAAAACATTGTTGGAAAACTGTGGTAAATCAGTAGTAAATACATACATGTATACTTAGTTCAGTTCAGTTTCAGTTTATTTCGAACATGCATTCGATACAAAGTAATGCATCACACATTAACAGTTGTTTCATTACAGCACGTCCGAAAAGGAGTAGGAAGAAGCTGAGCTTATTTAACCCTACCCCTTTTCATACCATAGCAATTTTATCAAATGTCCTTGTTTTCTGTAACTGAACAGTGAACAAATAGATAATAAATAAATATTATACCATAGTAAGCAAAAAATATTAAATACATAAATAATCTTCGTCTCAATAAAAAAAGGGAGACAAAAGGGTTCAAGATGTTCATCATAATTCTTGTTCTGTTTACTTTGTGAACACTTAGTTTGAACAGTCTCTTAAACTGAATCATATTGGTGCTGTGTTTGATTTCTTTGGTTAATCCATTATATAATTAAATTCCACATACGGATAAGCTAAAGGTTTTAAGTGTTGTACGAGCATACAAATGTTTTAAATGAGATTTTCCTCTAAGGTTGTGCTTCTCCTCTTTTGTTGAGAAGAATTGTTGTACAAACCACGTTTCCGAATGAGTTGGGAAATTGTGTTAGATGTAAATATAAATGGAATACAATGATTTGCAAATCATTTTCAACCCATATTCAGTTGAATGCACTACTAAGACAACATATTTGATGTTCAAACTCATAAACTTTGTTTATTTTTTGCAAATAATAATTAACTTAGAATTTGATGCCAACAACACGTGACAAAAAAGTTGGGAAAGGTGGCAATAAACACTGATAAAGTTTAGGAATGCTCATCAAACACTTATTTGGAACATCCCACAGGTGTGCAGGCTAATTGAGAACAGGTGGGTGCCATGATTGGGTATAAAAACAGCCTCCCAAAAAATGCTCAGTCTTTCACAAGGAAGGATGGGGCGAGGTACACCCCTTTGTCCACAACTGCGTGAGCAAATAGTCAAACAGTTTAAGAACAACGTTTCTCAAAGTGCAATTGCAAGAAATTTAGAAATTTCAACATCAATGGTCCATAATATCATCAAAAGGTTCAGAGAATCTGGAGAAATCACTCCACGTAAGCGGCATGGCCGGAAACCAACATGGAATGGCCGTGACCTTCGATCCCTCAGACGGCACTGTATAAAAAAACAACAACATCAATCTCTAAAGGATATCACCACATGGGCTCAGGAATACTTCAGAAAACCTCTATCACTAAATACAGTTTGTCGCTACATCTGTAAGTGCAAGTTAAAGCTCTACTATGCAAAGCGAAAGCCATTTATCAACAAATCCAGAAACGCCGCCGGCTTCTCTGGGCCCTTGATCATCTAAGATGGACTGATGCAAAGTGGAAGAGTGTTCTGTGGTCTGACAAGTCCACTTTTCAAATTGTTTTTTGGAAATATTCGACATCGTGTCATCTGGACCAAAGGGGAAGCGAACTGTCCAGACTGTTATCGACGCAAAGTTCAAAAGCCAGCGTCTGTGATGGTATGGGGGTGCATTAGTTCCCAGGACATGGGTAACTTACACATCTGTGAAGGCACCATTAATGCTGAAAGGTACATACAGGTTTTGGAACAACTTATGCTGCCATCTAAGCGCCGTCTTTCTCATTGATGTTGCTTATTTCAGCAAGACAATGTCAAGCCACATTCAGCACGTGTTACAACAGTGTGGTTTCGTAAAAAAAGAGTGCGGGTACTTTCCTGGCCCGCCTGCAGTCCAGACCTGTTTCCCATCGAAAATGTGTGGCGCAATATGAAGCGTACAATACGACAGCGGAGACCCCGGACTGTTGAACGACTGAAGCTCTACATAAAACAAGAAAGGGAAATAATTCCACTTTCAAAGCTTCAATAAATAGGTTCCTCAGTTCCCAAACGTTTTTTGAGTGTTGTTAAAACAAAAGGGGATGTAACACAGTGGGGAACATGCCCTTTCCCAAGTACTTTGGTACGTGTTGCAGCCATGAAATTCTAAGTTAATTATTATTTACAAAAAAAAATAATAAAGTTTATGAGTTTGAACATCAAATATCTTGTCTCTGTAGTACATTCAATTGTATATGGGTTGAAAAGGATTTGCAAATCCTTGTATTCTGCGTATATTTACATCTAACACAATTTCCACACTCATATTGAAACGGGGTTTGTACATTCTTGGGTAGCAGGTTATAGTTTGTTTTATTCATAATTTTTAATATTAGGGCACAGTTTCCGCACCGTCGCTACAATGGAGTACACATTAGAGCAGTGTGGGTGTCGTAATCTTTGGGGCATTGAACAGCAAAGAGTTGTTTTTTTTTCCCCCAATGATCACATGTTAAAAGTGCAATTGCAATGTTGATGTTGTGCAATTACTAGAAAAAAGAATGAATGTTATGGCAAGCAGAAACATTTTTGTTTATTTAAACGATTGTGTGTCAAGTGTGTTTTATCCAATTACTCGGCTATTAAAACAAAAATTATATGGATTACTCAATTATTAAAGTAATTGATAGCTGTAGCTCCATTTAAAAACATTTTTTTAACTATTGATTTAGATTAGAAATTAAAATCGTCCCAAAACAGAACACTTTTCATGAAGATAACAATGTAGACATTTTAAAACAACATTTTTATTTTTATTGAATACTGTTAGAACATTTTCAAAATTGACAGTATTAAATGCCGTTGTTTTGGATTCATCTAATTTAGAAAAGCTCTATAGTTGTGGTCGGAGCAAAAGTTAAAAAAAAAATTAAAGTTAATAGGAACGGTTAGGAAATTGCAACTAAGGCTTAGTCCTATGTATTGTAGTCTAATTGTTCTGAATGGACTAAAACAAAAGGGTGTTTCAGCAAATAAGGATACAGCGTAAAAGAGGGTATCTTGAAAAATATGCTGTATCTTTGCAGAATGTACTTCGAAAGTCAAAGTATTTAATCCTCTAAAGTTAAACAATGATTCTACTTAATATTTCTGTCATATATTACAATCTATGTTAATCCAGAAAAATGCATTGACAGTAAGAGGTAAAAAACACTGAAGCACACCTGAATCAACCTCTGCAGCACATTTTTGCACGTTTGCATTTTATCATTGCATCCCGCCTCCTGATTGGTCATTAGGACATTGTAACGGTTGTAAAACTCAGAGTAGGTCCACCTGCAAACAGAAAGCATGTCTGTTTCTATAAATTGGGACAAATATTTGTATTTCCGTGCCTATATCTATCTAGTAAGTTCAGATCACCTGGATGGGTAACTTTGAGCACTGATGCGAATAGTTTCGAGGACTCCACAGGCCCGTAGCTGCTGGACCACCCTCCTGGAGTCATATCTTAAAATAAAAACAAAACACCAAAGTTAAAAGCGTTTAACCAAGAAATTCAGAATTAATACATTAATTGAGTTAAATACTCAAAGGGCAGCTTTTCATCATTTGGCTTGATGCACCGCACATAGTGAGGGGTTGTGGCATTCAATGTCGCCATCAGTAAGGAGAGAGAGCTGCAAAACTACACTCACAGTGTGTCAGCATGGACCCAAAACAGCACACAAACTGTCGAAAGAGTAAACATGGCCACCTTATCACCAACGGAGGTTCTGAGCTGTTTATTGGCTGGTTTCACTCCGGGCCTGGCTGCGTTCACTTTGATTCCTCTAATGTTTAGAGCCTTTTGCTCCTCCTCTTGGAAGAATTTGGCCAGGAAAGGAAACTAATGATGGATGGAAAATATGTTAATTTAAGGGGAAAAGCAAGGCGGCAAAGTAATACTTTTAGATGTGTTTTTGCGAAATCTGCAAAAATATTATTCTGAAACAAACATTGTACCGGTAGAACTAAAAAGTGTTACTCTTGAAAACAGAAAAAAAAAAATTTTTTTACCTGACTGTCTCTCATAACTTCAACTAGTTCTTCATAAAGAGCATCTCTGTTTTTCTCAAGAAAACCTTTGCAGTGATACTCCACCTGTTTAACAACAAGATGAAAAAACGTTAAAAATGTATGCATAAAAGTACATTGGTTTCCTTGGTTTTGTGAAATTAGGTGTTGGACAAAAATGTTGTATGCCATTTTGGTTCTCGTGGGACCAAACATTGCACATAACAAACCTTTCTGCTCGCCCGCGTGTTATTCTGCCAAACAAAGAATCCCAATCCCAAGCGTTGATGTTTTTTTTATTAAGTTCAACTGCAAAGTATGATACCATGGGGCCAAAGAAAGTTGAGCATACCAACACTTAATTAAAAAAGGTGAGAAACACTGTTGAATAAAAAAAACAAAAACGTAATTAACAAAGCACCAAGGTGGGGTTTGCGACTCTCTTCTTCCGGCTTATTCTGGTGAGGGCGGTCGCATTCTCCATTCCCTCCTTCCCTACTTGCTCTCTTTGTCTTTGTCCTTGTCTGAACTTTTTAAAAGCCTCTTTCTTTGCGCTGTCCTCTAATCAAAATTTCAATATGAATATGATCAGCTGGACTCTTGACGCAATTGACACAGTCTTTTCGACAAGAAACAGAGGTTCGGGGGAGCCTGGCTGCCCTGATGGAACCATCGCTGTGGGTTACGTGCGGGACTCCTGGAACTCATGGAGGATCATGTGCCTCTTAGCTCTTTCCATCGAGGACGACGAAGACATCTACCTATTTGGAGCTGTGCTCACGGGGCACTTGCTGATTGGGCTGGGCATTGCTCTGGTGTATCGACAAATTCGGAAGACGACGGCAGCCACTCAAGGGGCCCAACGGCTGTTCAACGCAATGGAAGGATTGGGTAGGGCTGTGGGAACACAGACTTGTGCGATTTCTGAGTTGAATCGCAAAATGGATCTCATCTTGGAAAAGTTTGCAGAGAAGGAATAATTAATTGGAACTGAAAGAGATCCAGCATGGAAAACAGAGAAGATAAGTCAATATTTTGTCTTCTCGATGGGAAACAACTTTTTATCTACGATTTGGACTCCCTGAATGGCCTTGGCATGGTACAGGCTGTTTTGAAGGAAATCTTTCGAAGACTCCTCAAGATAGACGCTTTTGACCTTCCTTTTTGTCAACATCTGTAGCCGAACTTTATCGGCCTCAGCCATACAAAAACATTTACCACCTCTCCCGAGTTAATTGGGCATATACGCACACACATGACCCCTACCCTTGAATCAACACCCTCACCACCGCTTATCTCCTCTGGGGTTGTGGATGGCTGAGCGGCGCTATAGAGAGAACAGCGTGACGGTGCAAACCCACCCCTCCCTCTGTTGCAAGTTGGTGTGATATATGTATGTTTAATGTGTGCCATGCTATGTGAGGTTTTTTTCCTTGGACTCAGGCTAGACCTCTCCTGAGGGTCTAGCCTTGGACTGATATTTTTCTACTCCCCCCTCCCCCATCTCCTAATGTCACCCTTTTCTTATCTTTTTAAGGAGCGCTGTAACCGGCTGATCCGTCGGCGGTCTCGTCTTGTCCCTTCCCTTTAACGTATGTCTGCTCTTAGCGGGACTGTGCCGAAAATATAATTTCAGTTCTGATGTGTCTTGTACATGTTGGAACGGACAAATAAAAATTATTCTGATTCTGATTACTGTCTTCGCCAACAAGAGTCTCCAATAAAATTATATCAAATGTTCATTTATCAATTTAATGCGTCATTTATTTGTAATTTGCATTGCATGTAGAACTATAATTACTCTCTATAAAATGTATTTTGCGTTCATATTTTTCAGTGTTTTAAATTATTTAATTGGATTTACATTATTTCTTATAGAAAACAATTACTTCAGTTTTTTAATGATTTGGTGTTTGGTTTTGCTCTGGATTTTAACATTTTTTTAACTTGAAAAGTTGCAGTACAATGTACAAAATGAGGGGGGGGGCACTGTAAACAAATTAACAGGCAGTTAAATAATGATAATAAATAAACACCAAAATCTAAATGTTCTATTGGACTTTTCTGCACAGGATAAACTACTGTTTCAACAGAAAACACAGCGGAAAAGTCTATGCATGTTGTCATCCATCCAGGTTATTGTATTCTTAGGGCATTCAATCAATCACAAGTCGACTGTTTGGATTATCTAAGAAGACGTCATAATTATAGTTCCACAATGTAGTCTGACTAGATCTGAGTAATCTGAGTATAAGATTAAATTTGATCAATCTAAGTCTATGAGCATGAACTGATTAAGCCTACTTAGATGAGAGGCAAAAAATATTCCAAGACAAACCAAACCATTCAGTTACGATCAATTAGATGCCCTGAGAACACAGTGGCAAAATGGCAATAACCTAGAAAAAAATTGTCTCACAAAACGGACATTAACAAGCTCCATCTTTACATGAACAGGAAAAATAGTTCCATGATCGACTTTGCAGTTGTGTCATCGGATTTGCGGCCTTATGTTTTGGACACTCTGGGGAAGAGAGGGTCGGAGCTTTCTACCGATCACCACCTGGTGATGAGTTGGCTCCGACTGTGGAGGAGGATGCCGGACAGAACTGGCAGGGCCAAACGCATTGTGAGAGTCTGCTGGGAACGTCTAGCGGAGTCTCCTGTCCGAGAGAGGTTCAATTGCCACCTCCAAAAGAACTTTCACACGTCACGAGGGAGGCGCTGGATATTGAGTCTGAGTGGATCATTTTCCGTACCTCCATTGTCGAGGCGGCCGATCGTAGGTGTAGCTGCAAGGTGGTTGGTGCTTGTCATGGGGGTAATACTAGAACCGATGCTATCAGGCTGAAGAAAGAGTCTTAACGGCTGCCTTTGGCTCATGGGACTACGGAGGCAGCGGACAGGTACAGACAGGCCAAGCAGTGTGCGGCTTTGGCGGTTACGGAGGCAAAAACGCGGACATCGGAGGAGTTCGGGGGAAGCCATGGTAAACGATTTCCGGACAGCTTCAAAGCGATTCTGGACCCCCATTCCCCACCTCAGGAGGACATCGGAGGAGTTCGGGGGAAGCCATGGAAAACGATTTCCGGACAGCTTCAAAGCGATTCTGGACCCCCATTCCCCGCCTCAGGAGGGTGAAGGAGTGCACAGTCAACACCGTGTATGGTGAGGATAATTTGCTGCTGACCTCGACTGTGGATGCTGTGGATTGGTGGAGGGAACACTTCGAAGACCTCCTCAATCCCACCTACATATCTTCCTATGAGGAAGCAGTGCCTGGGAAATCTATGGTGGGCTCTCCTATTTCTCGGGCGGAGGTTGCCACCGAGGACCTTTAAACTACCTCGGCAACCTCTGCCCGGAGTTCCTTAAAAATCTGGATGCTGTGGGGCTGTCTTGGTTGACAAGACACTGCAACATTGTGTGGACATTGGGGACAGTACCTCTGGATTGGCAGACCGGGATGGAGGTTCCTCTGTTTAAGAAGGGGAACCGGAGGGTTTGTTCCCATTACGGCGTGGCGCAGTGGAAGAGTGGCCGTGCGCAACCCGAGGGTCCCTGGTTCAAATCCCACCTAGTACCAACCTCGTCACGTCCGTTGTGTCCTGAGCAAGTCACTTCACCCTTGCTCCTGATGGGTGCTGGTTGGCGCCTTGCATGGCAGCTCCCTCCATCAGTGTTTGAATGTGTGTGTGAATGGGTAAATGTGGAAGTAATGTCAAAGCGCTTTGAGTACCTTGAAGGTAGAAAAGCGCTATACAAGTACAACCCATTTATTGTGGGATCACATTCCTCAGCCTTCCCAGTCAGGTCTATTCAGGTGTACTGGAGAGGAGGCTAAGCCGAATAGTTGAACTTCAGACTCAGAAGGAGCAGTGTGGTTTTTCTTCCTGGTCCTGTAACTGTGGACTAGCTCTATACTCTCGGCAAGGTCTTTGAGGGTGCATGGGAGTTTGCCCAACCAGTTTACATGTGCTTTGTGGACTTGGAAAAGGCATTCTACTGTGTCCCTCAGGAAGTCCTCATAGAGCATGGTAGTATTGGACTGTCTGATTGTGGCGGTCTGTTCCCTGTATGATCAGAGCTTGGTCCACATTGCCGGCCTTAAATTAGACTCATTTTCAGTGAGGGTTGGACTCCGCCAGGGCTGCCCTTGGTCTCAGATTCTGTTCATAACTTTTATGGACAGAATTTCTAGGCAGAGTCACGGCGTTGAGGGGATCCGGTTTGCTGGCTGCAGGATTAGGTGTCTGCTTTTTGCAGATAATGTGGTCCTGATGGCTTCATTTAGCCGGGATCTTCAGCTCTCACTGGATCGGTTCGCAGCCGAGTGTGAAGCGACTAGGATGAGAATCAGCCCCTCCCAGTCCGAGTCCATGGTTCTCCCCCGAAAAAGGGTGGAGTGCCATCTTCGAGTTGAGATAGAGATCTTGCCCCAAGTGGAGGAGTTTAAGTACCTCATAGTCTAGTTAATGAGTGAGGGAAGAGTTGATTGGGAGATGGACAGGCAGAAACTTTATCGATCCGTTGTGGTAAAGAAGGAGCTGAGAGGGCAAAGCTCTCAATTTACCGGTCGATCTATGTTCCCATCCTCACCTATGGTCATGAGCTTTGGTTTACGATCGAAAGGACAAGCTCACGGGTACAAGCAGCTAAAATGAGTTTATTTAGTTGCGTGGCAGGGCTCTCTCTTAGAGATTGGGTGAGAAGGTCCATCATCTGGGACGAACTCAAAGTAAAGCCGCTGCTTTCAAGAGGAGCCAGATGAGGTGGTTTAGGCATCTGGTCAGGATATTACCCGGACGCCTCCCTAGGGAGGTGTTTAGGGCACGTCCGAGGCCACGGGGAAGACCCAGGACATGATGGGAAGACCATGTCTACCGGCTGGCCTGGGACCACCTCGGGATTCCCTGGGAAGAGCTGGACGAAGTGGCTAGGGAGAGGGAAGTCTGGGCTTCTCTGTTTAGGCTGCTGAGCAGTTGTGACTCATCATGCGCAAACCAATCAATCATCATGGATTTCCTCACACGTAAACCAACCAATCATTATGGATTTTCTCATTCGTAAACAAACCAATCATCATGGGGTTTGTCCATATTTTTTTCTTGTTACTTTGTAATGGAAAGACTTACATATTCTGGCCTCAACCCCATCAAACCCTTTTTGTATGAACGGAGATGGCATGCCAGTTGCCCTAACACCAGCGACACAAATGGACATAAAAATCCCACTTAAACACCCTTAAATCTTGCATAAAGTCTTTCCAGAATAGAGCAAGCTTCTCTACTGTAGCTGCAAGGGTTGGATGAAGCTTGATTTATTTTCTTCCATGCCCTTAAGAAAATACCTTTCGTGCATTAAGAATGTGTTCAGACCTTGTCTGCAAAGTGTTGTACCACAAAGGTTTCATTCGACATCTTGGGCCTCTCAAACAAGGGCTTGCTACCAAGGTAGTTGTATAGTTTCTGCAGCCAGCTTTGATCTGTGCCTTGAGGAAACTGTAAAATAAAAAGTATATATGAGGAACATTGTTTAGAGAGAAGCAAAATTGCAATCATAGAACATTTCTAAGTACCAAACATTCTTCATTTAGCAAGTCAAGGATTCCCATTTTAGCTTCAATCAAGTCAATGGCTGGCTGGTTGTCATAGAAATCTATTAACGTCCATGGGATGTCTTCTTTCATGTACTCCTCTTGCTCCAGTTTAAACACATGCTGGGGAAAAAAAATAAGACAAAATTGTTTGCTCAAGAGGAGGGTGGAGGGTTAGGTGCTTGATAATAGTGATGCATACCAAGTTAAACTGCTGCTGCAGCTTCTCGTTGGCATAGTTGATGCAAAACTGCTCAAAACTGTTGATGTCAAACGTCTCAAAGCTGCCAAAAAATGAGTTGAGAGACATTTAAAATTAAACATTTAAAAAATCTTGAAGACATTTGTAATTTTAATTACCCATAGATGTCCAAAACGCCTATAAAAGCATGCTGCTTCCCAGGCACCTGCAGTGCCCGGTTAATCCTGTTGATGATGCAGTCAAACAAATAAGCATAGATCCGCTTGGCGAGGGCATCTCTGGAATTCACCGCACGGTCCTTGTGCAACGGTTTTACCACCTTCTCCGCCACAAGCACAAGTCTCCGATTGCACAGCCATTGCACCAACTTGTCTGCACGCACACCCAACAGGTCACAGACGATGAGGAGGTGTGTGTCGCTGGGCTAAAAGTGATGCAAATCCATTCTTGTATGAAACATTGTAAAATGGTTAAGATTAAGATTTGTTTATTTAACATGTGACAATGCAATTTCATAAAACAAATAACTACAAAGATGGCTAGTTTTCATCTGTAGTCCCCCGGCCATGACGTAAAAAAGGCAGTAAAATTACAATTTAAAAGATAAAGAAAATAAAGAAAGAGAAAAATAAACTATTAAAGTAAATTTAAGTGTTTCAAAAGAAACATATATGACTGAGAAACAAATGGTTTTACTATGTATGTCGCAGAAAGTAAAGTGAAAATAAATCAACAGACTTAAACTGCAATGTCCTGTAAACATGACAATTAGTGCAAAAAGTATTTTTATCCGCTACTGTTAGGGTTATTTCGCTGCAATGATTGACCAAAAGGAATAGAAGTGTAAATATGAACATTCTCGGTGGTTTATCAATTAGGATTTTATTAAGTGATTAGTCGACAATAGCAAATCTTTGTGAATGAATTTTCATAATCGATGATATCAATTATGTCAATTAATCATTGCAGGCGTAGCAGAACATCTACAGTATTTAGATAAATTAAAATGATGCATAATTTCGAATGTAAAAGAAGTATTACAATATTAAGCTGAATATGAGATTTTTTTTTCCATAGAAAAAAAGTCTGAAAAAAATGTTATATAGGCATTATATTATGTTATATAAAACCAACAGTTGGTAACAAATGACTTCTCAGCTTTTCTTCCTGTTTCTCACACTGCCAGTTGTTTTTTCACTGATTTGGCTGTCCTAATTTCAGAGTCGTCTAATATTCATGTCAATGCGGTAATTTAACAGTCCAGCAGTTTATTAACGTAGTTGTACCCTGCAACGGTGTACAACTGCAACATACAAGGTATTGCTGATTTTTGACTAAACTTAAACTACATGAGACTGGCAAAATATAATGTTTTTTTTTTGTTTGGTATCAAAATGTCAATGAAGTGTTTTTAATTTCTCACCACCACACAATGTTGTTTTAAATTACCTAGATGTTAATAGAAACTTTCAAAACCATTAATGAGTCAGTACAATTCTGTACCATTGAAAACACACAAAACATAATTTCAAATTTATAGTTTTAGATGATTAAAACGTAACTTGATAGACATAATTGTTTCCGTGCATTCCAATATGCAAGAAGAAATTAACCACAGTCTGAGTCCATCAACATGCTGCCGACCCACTAGATTTCTAAAATCTGTGCTGAGCAGTTTGTTACAACAATTTGCTCGTCCAATTACCATCTCACTTCAGACTGGAACATTTCCAAAGGCATTAAAACTTCTCTCATTGAGCCCCTCCTAAGGAAGAGTAGTCTTGATGCCATATTTCTGAACAATTATCAGCCCATATCAAACCTACCATTTTTGGGCAAAGTCCTAGTAAAAGTTGTACACCAACAAATTAGTGACTTTCCCCTGTTTAACAATGTGTTTGGTATTTTCAATTAGGCTTGAGGCCCCACCACAGCACTGAAACAGCTCTGATCAAGGTGACAAATGATACACAGATGCAGGAAAAGTCACAGTCTTGGTTCTGCTGCACCTGAGCGCAGCCTTTGACACAGTTGACCATACCATCTTAACACAGAGGTTAGAAAACTGGGTGGGAATATCCGTTTCTATTCTTAACCGTCTCAAGTCCAATCTCGATCACAGGACAAACTTTGTTGAGATTGGCAATTGTGTCTCTGACCAATTGCTATGACCTGTGGGGTTCCTCAGGGCTCGATTTTAAGACCCCTGTTGTTCAACTGGTACATGCTGCCTCTTGGCCAGCTAATACGCAGCTTCAATGTGTCTTACCACAACTATGCATATGACACTCAAATTTATGCGTCACTGACGACAGGTAAACGTCGGCCTTTTGAATCACTTTTTCGCTGTGTGGAACAAATCAGTGTGTGGATGCAAAACAATTTTCTTCAGCTAAACTCAGACAAAACTGAAATCTTTTTTTGGCCCACAGAAAAAAAGATAAACTATTGTTCGTCACCCTGGGACCCTCTCACTGAAACCTAATAACCAGGTTAGTAATCCAGGGGTAATTATGGACTAAGACTTGAACTTTAACAGCATTGCCAAAATCAGAGGAATAATGTCTAAATCTGACTAGAAGGACTCATCCCTGCCTTTGTCTACAGCAGGTTGGACTACTGTAATGTCCTTTTCACTGGGCTTTCTAAACGAGCTGTAAAGCAGCCGCAGTAAATCCAAAATGGTGCTAGAACCAGGAAATAGGATCATATTAGTCCAGGGCTTAGGTCACTGTACTGGCTTCCTGTTGCTAAGAGAATATACTTTAAAACGTCTCTCCTTTGACACAAGACCATGAAAATACAAGTATTTTCATGGTCTTGTGTCAAAGTACACCTCTGACATGCTAGAGCTATATGAACAATCTAAAGCTCTGATAACCCTAGGGAGTGGTCTCCTGCTTGTGCCCAAAGTCAGGAGGACCAAACATGTTGAAACTATGTTTCAGTTTTATACTTCTAAAATCTAAAATAGTCTTAACCATCTCAATGGCCTTGAGGTTAAAGTGTCCGCCCTGAGATCGGTAGGTCGTGAGTTCAAAGCCCGGCCGAGTCATACCAAAGACTGCTCACTGCTCCCCTCACCTCCCAGGGGGTGGAACAGGGGGATGGGTTAAATGCAGAGAGTAATTTCACCACACCTAGTGTGTGTGTGTGACTATCAGTGGTACTTTAACTTTTTAACTTTAACTGAAGATGTGAGATGGGCCTCTACATTGGCAATGTTTAAATCCAGCCTGAAGACACTTATATTTGATTTTGCATATGAAAACTGAAATTATTTTATCTACACTATTTGATTGATTCTAATTTTAGATAGATAGATAGATAGATAGATAGATAGATAGATAGATAGATAGATAGATAGATAGATAGATAGATAGATAGATAGATAGATAGATAGATAGATAGTACTTTATTGATTCATTCAGAATTAAGTCTGATGGTTTTTATAAATGTATTTTCTGATTTGAATTTGAAATATTTTTATTTTTGCCTTTTATTTTTCTGAAAAGCACTTTGATTTGCCTTTTGAACAAATTGTGCTCTATAAAAAAATGCCTTGCCTTAGATAAGAGCACAATTACAGTATAATAAAGTACATTTCAAACAACCATTTGAGTCAAAGAGTAGTCAAAATTGTTGGAAAAAGTAAACACTTTGGTCCATCCTAAGTACTAGTACAAACTGTGACCTGTAACATAAAACAGCTTTGCAGAAAATGTAGCCATCAAATCTCATGCAATCCATCCATCCACCCATCCATTTTCTACCGCTTGTCCCGTTCGGGGACGCGGGGGGTCCTGGAGCCTATCTCAGCTGCATTCGGATGGAAGGCATCGTACACCCTGGACAAGTCGCTATCTCATCAAAGGGCCAGATAGACAGACCACATTCACACACTAGGGCCAATTTAGTGTTGCCAATTAACCCAGTCAAACACAATTATTCCTTATATGACATCTGAAAATTGGGATGTTTAAAAATAAAGCTTAGTGAAAGACTCACAGAAATAGATGATCTGTCATCACCAAAGCTCTTTATTTCCACATTTCCCATATGGAGAATGGCTGCCAGCACTTTGAAGACATCCGATTGAAAGTCCTCATTCAGTCCTAAGCCAAAAAAATGTCAAAGTATGTGAATATAGTAGTTATCATTAAAAAGTACTGGCTAATGAGGCATATTTATAATGTCACCTAGCAAAGAGAAGGTCCGCTGGGTCTCCTCCATGCTTTTCCTGTCATCTACACCTTCAATAAAAATATCACCGCCCATGCCCGTGTAGTGGAACTCTACGGCACTCACTGCAGGAACAAAATTTAATATCTTTACAGTGAAAATATGGACTTGAAGTGTGTCGATGATAAACATTCACACTTACTCAGCTGGAGTGCCCTGAATTGTGGCAGGTCTGCACAGGCGCACATTTGGTAAAATATGTGATAGTTCCTCTCATTATAAGCCTGAAAGCAGCAATATTATACATGGTATATAGCAGAATAATACACAACGATAGGACTGCAACTATTGATTATTTTAGGAATTTAGTAATTTCTTGATTAGTTTAAAGTAAACAAAAACATTTGGAAATTAACAAGTATTTTTCAGTGTTTTTGATAATAAATGCACATCATCAACATTGAAATTGTAATTATAACATGTGTGCACTACTGAAAATGTTTTTTTAGACTATATAAAATAATAACAGGTCACAGCACTTCACACGCCACAATGTGCAGTCTTTTTCAGTGGCTGTGCGGAAACTATTCTTTAACTTATTTAAAGTTCAAGTTTCAAGTTTGAATTTGATCAATTTTTATTATTCATAAAACGATTAATCGAAGAGACACAATATAAATCAAAGCTTTTGTGGAGGGGGGTTGTGATCAGCACACTGCAGATGTAAATGTCAGCGACCCCGTCTGGGCTACTGGAGACAGTGCACCCTCAGACGGGGGCGTGGCATGGGCGGGACGGCGAGACGCAGCTGGCAGGTGATTAGATTTCACAGGTGGTACGCGTGAATCGAATCAACTGTTGTCTTTAAGAATGAGCAGCCGGCAGAGGAGGAGGTGAGAGGATTGGAGAGACTGAAAAGTCGACATGAAAATGCACTTGGACGAGAAGAACAATATTAAAAACCCTGTCAACTCTGAGCAACTGGCTTCTGGCGTGGATCTGTGGCACTGTGAGTAGGAAAAAGCTTACAACTGGCACCCAACGCAAAAAAAAAAAAAAAAAAGCTATGATGTTGTCACCAAGCTCCATAGAGGCACTTGGGCAGCTACTGGCAGAGATGTCTACCGCGAACCACCGGCAGATGGAGGCGATGCAGGGCCAGGTAGCGCAGCAGAGCCAGATTCTGCAGGTGCTGACGGAGAAGGCCGAAGTGGGGACACACGCAGCAGCGAGGCCAGCGTTGACGGCAGTGGACATGCACAGAATGGCGGAAACGGAAGATCCCCACAACTTTTTGGACATGTTCGAGGCGACAGCCAAATCATGCGCATGGCCAGAAGAGGAGTGGGCGGTGCGGCTGTTACCGTTGCTGGCGGGAGAGGCGCAGCGAGCGGCGCTCAGCCTGCCACTAGTGTCCTGAGTGAGCTACCGGGACATGAGGAGGGCGGTGTTGGACCGGACGGGAAGATCCAAGGAGGACCACAGACGAAGGTTCCGGAACTTGAGACTTGGACCGGAGGAGCGGCCTTTCGCCCTGGGCCAACAATTAAAAGTTGCGGCGACAAGATGGCTGCAACCCAGAAGAACAGAAGAGGTAATGGAACAATTGATTCTCGAACAATTCCTGGAGGCGATACCGGCACGAACGTCAGCATGGGTCCGCTACCACCGGCCACAAGGGGTAGCAGCGGCGGTAGCCTTGGCAGAGGACCACCTAGCGGTACAGCGGGAGAAGGCTGCAGGAGGAGCGGAGCGGCCAGTACCGGCGCCGCGCAGAATGCGCCCGCCACCAGCAGAGGGAGCCCAGCCGTGGCCAAGGCCACAAAACAACATGAATCTGCTTTCTCCTCCTCAGGGCCAGGCCGCGGCAGACACTGCGTTTCCCCCACAAACGGCGCCTCGAATGCCGGGGCAGGTGTGCTGGAGGTGCCGACGTCTAGGTCACCTGCAACGGGAGTGTCCAGCGATGGAGGTGGGGCAGGTGATCCTGGTGGGCGACCCTCCAGCATCCTCCCCCGGACTGGGAGAGACATACTATGTACCGGTAAGGATACAAGGGAGTATATACCGGGCGATGGTGGATTCGGGCTGCGAGCAGTCCATGATTCACCAAAACCTGGTTCGACCCGGGGTATTGAGTAAGGTTACACAGGTGCGGGTTAAATGTGTGCATGGGGATATTCACGCGTACCCCGTTGTGCCGGTGGAAATTTTTTTCAGAGGAGAAAAACATAGTGTTAAGGTGGCTGTAAATTCGCGCCTGGCGCACACCTTAATCTTGGGAACAAATTGGTCGGGATTTAAGGGATTAATAAAGCAGTGTGCAGGGGTGCGTTCACGGACGGTAGGGAAAGGGGATACCCGCGCTGTTCTCATCGGCGACGCGAGATTATCCGACGCTGCCGAGGAGGAGGGGGAAGGGGGGCCGGCGGGGACTTCGCAGGAGGTTTCCCCGGTTCCCCAATGGCGCCTTATGGATGATTTTCCACTCGAGCAGTCTCGAGATGACACTCTGTGCGCGACCTGGGACCAAGTGATTTCGATTGATGGGACAGCGGGTTCGCCCGGGAATAACGCGGGATTTCCCTCACTTTGCATTGATTATGGACAGATTGTACAGAGTGAGCCGTGACACTCAGACAGGGGAGGAAATCACCCAATTGTTGGTGCCAAAATGCCGTCGGGAAATGATTTTCCAGGCGGCACATTTTAACCCGATGGCCGGACACATGGGCTATGACAAAACACTTAATCGGATAATAGCCTGATTCTATTGGCCAGGCATTCGGGCAGACGTGCGCCGTTGGTGCGCGGCCTGCCCGGACTGTCAACTAGTCAACCCAGCGGCCACTCCTAGAGCCCCTTTGCGGCCATTACCACTGATAGAGGTCCCATTTGAGCGAATTGGCATGGACCTCGTCGGGCCATTTCACCCGAGCACCCAGGGTTATCGCTTTGCGCTAGTCCTGGTGGATTATGCAACGTGCTATCCCGAAGCAGTGCCACTGCGCTCAATCTCTGCAAAGAGTGTCGCGCAGGCACTGTTTCAAGTTATCTCCCGGGTTGGAATCCCGAAAGAGATTCTAACTGACCATGGCACGTCCTTTATGTCACGCACGTTAAAGGAGCTGTACGGTTTATTGGGGATCAAATCTATTCGAACTACCGTTTACCACCCACAGACAGATGGGTTGGTGGAGCGGATGAATAGAACTTTGAAATCCATGATCCGGAAGTTCGTACACGAGGACAAACCAAATTGGCATAAATGGTTGGATCCCCTGTTATTTGCAGTGCGGGAGGTTCCCCAGGCCTCAACAGGATTTTCTCCATTTGAAGTGTTGTTCGGCAGGAAGCCGCATGGGGTACTGGACCTAGTTAAAGAAAGCTGGGAGGAAGGTCCAAGCCCCAGTATAAACGAAATTCAGTACGTCATGGACTTGAGAGCAAAACTTCGCACATTAGGGCACTTGTCACGTGAGAATTTGCTCCAAGCCCAAGAACGTCAACAGCGCCTGTATAACAGGGGGGCGCAACTTAGACAATTTTCACCGGGAGAGAAAGTACTTGTATTACTCCCAACATCAAGCTCCAAATTACTCGCCAAGTGGCAAGGACCCTTTGTGGTCACGCGACGAGTAGGTGACGTGGACTACGAGGTCAGGCAACACAA
Organism: Nerophis ophidion; assembly: GCF_033978795.1. Classification (NCBI taxonomy): domain Eukaryota; kingdom Metazoa; phylum Chordata; class Actinopteri; order Syngnathiformes; family Syngnathidae; genus Nerophis; species Nerophis ophidion. The sequence goes on from NC_084622.1 coordinate 28,834,703, forward strand.
ATATACCACCTCAACCTACTAAAAGGGTGGAGGGAAGCGGAGCCCGTCTCCATGGTGACGCCGATAGCGGAGAGCGAGGAGCTGGGGCGGGAGGTTCCCCCCTCCTCCCGGCCCTCCCCTCTCCGCTATGATAAACATCTTACGCTGTCACAGAAAACAGACGTGGCCAAATTGCAGAAAATTTTTTGCTGACGTGTTCTCCCCCCTGCCAGGCCGCACGACTCTCACCCAGCATCACATAGAGACCAGCCCAGGCATGACGGTGAGGTCCCGGCCCTATAGGCTGCCCAAACACAAACGCAAAGTAGTTCGGGAAGAATTAAAAGCCATGCTGGAATTGGGAGTGATAGAAGAGTCACACAGTGCGTGGTTCAGCCCCATAGTTCTGGTAGGTAAGAAAGATGGGTCTGTGCGGATCTGTGTGGACTACCGCCAGGTGAATGAGGTGTCACGGTTTGACGCCTATCCAATGCCCCGGGTCGACGAGCTCCTGGACCGGTTGGGCACTGCTCGTTTTTTTTACTACACTGAATTTGACTAAGGGCTACTGGGAGATTCCCTTGTCTCCAGAGTCCAAGGAAAAAACGGCATTCTCCACTCCGGAAGGTTTATACCAGTTCGTGACCCTTCCGTTCGGCTTGTTCGGTGCGCCCGCCACATTTCAGAGACTCATGGACCGGGTGCTGCGACCCCACGCTGCATATGCCGCCGCCTATCTGGATGATGTCATCATCCAGGGGAACAGCAGGGCGGAGCATATGCAGAGAGTGGGGGCGGTACTTGAGTCCCTGAGGCGGGCGGGGCTCACCGCCAACCCGGCGAAGTGCGCGGTTGGCCGGAGGGAGATACAGTATCTGGCGTACCACTTGGGGGAAGGCCAGGTGCGGCCTCAGGTAGATAAAACCGCAGCAGTTGCGGCCTGCCCGACCCTGAAGACGAAAAAGGAGGTGAGGCAGTTCTTGGGGCTGGTGGGCTACTACTGGAGGTTTGTCCCCCGGTTTGCGGACCTGACCAGCCCACTAACTGACCTCACCCGGAAAGGTGCCCCAGATCTGGTCCAGTGGACAGAGCAGTGCCAGCAGGCATTCGAGAAGGTAAGTAAAGCCCTTTGCGAGTAGCCGGTACTGCACATGCCTGATTTTTCCATCCCGTTTTGTTTGCAGGCGGATGCGTCGGGCAGAGGACTGGGAGCCGTTTTATCTCAGCAGCGGGGGGACACCGACCATCCGGTCCTGTATATCAGCAGGAAACTATCAGAAAGAGAGGCCAGATATAGCACGGTGGAGAGGGAGTGCCTTGCCATCCGGTGGGCAGTCGGTGCCCTCCGGTACTATCTGCTGG